>NC_065446.1:138234857-138449857 GCF_917563875.1 Diabrotica virgifera virgifera | reverse complement strand
GTATGTAATTCTCTATTCAATAATATAAACGTTAATATAATTATTTATACAGAGTTTACGAAATAATGAATTTATGCTTTACTTTATGGACGCACTATATGTTACAATGTGTAAATTTTTCAGGAAACGTAAAAATATTTCCATTAGCAGTTAAAGATTCTGACAGTAATACTATATTTTATATAAGTATTATGGGTTATAAATGCATCTATCTGAAAGACCAAAAAGGTCTAAATGTTGCGTATTTTTTTGATATTATGTTTTAAAGTTTGTGAACGTATGTTGTTTTCGAAATGAAACCATAATTGGTAAAGTTTTTTCTTTATTTTCAACAAGAAACAGGCATAATACGTAGAAATTTATACTAAATTTAAAATCCAGATGCAGTTGAAATAAACACACCAAGACACGTTAAATGCTACTAGGAGCACTCCCGAATCATAATTATTTACAATGTATATACATTGTAAATTCCAAGTCATGATTTCCAAAGTTTACACATTGTAAATTATGATTCGGGGGTGCTCCTAGTATCATTTAACGTGTCTTGGTTTGTTTATTTCTACTGCATCTTTACTGTTTCTGTTAACTAATCTAAACGTAGAGATATTTTTTGAGATTATTTAACTCTTTTATTGCTGGGGTTTGTCACACCCCACCTGTCTGTTAGTGGCAAAAAAGTTCACCTGTCGGATGCCGGGTTAAAACATGACAAATTAGACGTCGAATGAAAGCTTATAACCCAAAGATGGTACTAAAGGTGAGAAATTTGGCCTCCGACTTCAGGATAAAGAGTTGCAACCCGAAGTATTGTTCTAAATTCGCAGAAATAGTACAAACTATGTATTATTCGACGCGCCTTAGAAAGACGAGAACAAATATATACTTCCGGTTTTATGCCTGTCTCCGTCCGTCTGTCAGATATAATGACAGAGGTCGAATGAAAGATTATAGCCCATAGATGGTACTAGCGATTAGAAATTTAACGCGCATTAGAAAAATGAGAAAAAAGAAATACTTTTTTTTTTAGTTTTTATACCACTTCCGGTTAAAATGGTGTACCCGGAAGTGACACACATAGTCACAGAAAAATATACTTGATCAATTTACGTGTATTAAGAAGTCGAAACCGAATTTGTAATTCTGGTTTTGATGTCATATGCGGTTAAAAAATTGTCTGGAAGTTGGGCAAACCCTACTCAAAATTAGTCAAATCTTATAGACCTGGTATAGTACAAAAAAAAAAGTTGATTAATAGCAAGCTGAAAATTTGTTAATAGCTTAACGGTGTCTAGTGGGACAAACTTTGATGTACGGGAACACTGTAACAGGGGAAGTTTTAATTGTGGAACAGGTTAAAAATTTGAAACGTAAGACTACGAAAATATTCCATGTATTTTGTCAGACAGAACTTCCAATTTATTTGTTACCCTTTCATTAAACTCTCGTGCAAAAATCATTGCTGCATGTGGATAATTAAAAATTGCGAGGAAAAGCGCCAGAAAATGTAAGGAAAATAAATGTCTGTAATAATAAATCAATTTAAAAATATTTCGTCTTAAATTTAGAAATTTCTTCTTTGTATAAAAACAAGAGAAATACTGCATATTTTTTATAATAAATGATTTAAAATCGAGTAGTGAAGACAAAACAAAAACTTAATGTGTCAAAATATTGATTAGTTACTGCAGAACTACAAATGTTATGTGGAGCTAGTAGTACGGGATCCGAATATAGGTCGACCTGTACCCATCTGCTTGCAGGATGAAACATTTTTATTAAATTTCATACATAGACAAATATTTGTAGCATGGGTTGCCTATCAAAATCGTGTCATAGATATCCTTAAGGGGGCCGAAGGAGTTGAAACCAATATTCCAAACACCATTTTTTTAAGTATGGTAGATTTATTTTATTTCTAAATTAAATAGGCATATTCAGTATAATTCGTAGATTACTCAAGAAGAAATCCAAAGAGTAGGTACTACTGAAAAATAAGCCAACGGCGGCAAATTTGTAAAAGACCTCAACATATAATGAATTTTGACATCAAAACTCATCGTTAGATCATGGTAAACCAAAAATTCAAAAAATTTTATTAGGTTATGAGTTTCTCGAGGTAACGCTGTCGAGTTTTTTAGTTTTATCTAATTTTGACTTTTTGATATCAATCAGAAGTCTAAACAAAGAATTGTTTTGCAAAAAAGGGTGAAAATTCAACATATTTATTATTGTTAAACAAAAAATAAGCATAAAACAAAAATATCTTGACAGCGTTAGCTTAAGGAATGTCTGAAGAAAATATATAAACAAAATTCTAAATTAGTTGAGGTGGTCAAGTAACTTTTGTGTTACAATGTCGGATTGTATTATTTAACGATCGGTCGGCTTTTCGAGCTGGTCATGTATTTTGTTAAACCAGTTTAATAGTTCACTTCGAGTAGCGAAAAATAAACAATACTTTGTAAAAACATTCAACATTGGTTCATATTCGGCTGTTTTCATATTACACACATCGGCAAAATTATTAGCCGACCACCTTAAAAATGGGACATGTTTGATGTCTCAAATTTCCTAAACCTGTTGTTAAATTTGTGTGATCCTTTCAGTATGTTATAGCCTTATTATTTAAGAATATCGTTGTAATAATATTGTTGCTAGACAGGTAAATATCATTTTATACCGGGTGTATCAATCATACTGTGTTTTTTTCTTAAAGTTCGGAACAACCTGTGGAATATTCTAGCATATATAAAATATTAAAATTAAAACTCAATTATAGACTTAGGCTTTCTTAACATTTTCCTTTTTGATACATTTGCTTAAGTTGGAAAATAAAAAAGTTATGTGCTTTAACAGCTAGCCATGTTTTTCATCAATAAATCCTCATAGTAGGGAGGAAAGTATGCTAAATTTGCAGTTACTCGAGCGTTATGGGGACCTATTGGATTGTGAAGAGATTGGTTCTTGATACAGGGGAGTTCGTTAAGGTGTGTCCGAAGAAAATCTAGTCTAGAAGTCTATCGAATGATACCAAAAACGAACCCCCACGGAAAGGGGTGAGGGGTAAATTAAAAATTTTAAATACGAACCCTGCGATATTTCGCGAAATGAACATCAGATCGAAAAACTGCAAAATACACGTATTCAATATTTTTGAAAAATCTATCGAATGGCACCAAACACGAGCCCCCGCGGAGGTGGGGTGGGGGATTTAATTTAAAATCTTAAATAGGAGCCCCCAATTTTTATTGCAGATTTGAATTCTTTACGTAAAAATAAGCAACTTTTATTCGACACATTTTTTCGAATTATGGATAGATAGCGCTATAATCAGAAAAAAGCGATTGTTTCAAATGCAAAATTAAATTAAAACCTCCACTTTATGGAAAACTTAACTAAACCTTTTTCTGGTTTTATTACATACTCTTCACAATGCAATAGGTCCCCATAACGCTCGAGTAACTGCAAATTTAGCATACCTCCTTCTTACTACTATGAGGATTTATTGATGAAAATCATGGATAGTTCTTAACGCACATAACTTTTTTAGTATCCCACATAAGTAAATGAATCAAAAAGGAAAATGTTAAGAACACCTAAATCTACAATTGAGTGTTAATTTTAATATTTTCCATATGCTAGAATATTCCACAGGGTGACCCAAACTTTAAGAAAAAAACACAGTATGATTGGTACACCCTGTATAAAATGATATTTACCTGTCAAGGAATAATATTATTACAACGATATTCTTAAATAATAAGGCTATAACATACTAAAAGAATCATTTAAATCGGATCACTGGTTTAGGAAATTCGAGACATCAAACATGTCCCATTTTTAAGGTGTTCGGCTAATTTTGCCGGTGTGTGTATTTATTGACCTAAATTTTTGCAAAATGCACTAGTCTTTTTTTTAAAGATATCATTGGACAATTTACTCACTGTTTTTTTTTTGGATTTTACAAAATCGCTTGGATTGGAATGAAATTTGGCATAAGCATAGCTAACATGTCAAAGAAGAAAGTGATATTGTGCCAGTGTGTGCTTTTTTCTGGGGATGAGTACCACCCCCTTCTCGAGTGTGAAAAAATATAGGTCCAAATAAGTCCGTAAGTGGATAAACTAATTAAATTCCTTGTAACTTTTGTTTTTAGATGGTTTTTCGCAAATAAATCAATAAGTAAGTATTTGATCGAAAAATTATTCTTAGCAAATATAAGCTTATAAAACAGTAAAAAAAATTATGTATGTATGAAGTCTGGACACACAATAAAAACAGAGTTGGAGCTGATCAAAAGTTGGTTCTTATTCGTCAAATTCCAAATCGACTAGTTCAACGTAAAATATCCAAAAAATAACGCACATTTCGGGGAAAACCCGCCACAAATTTTTTAAAATTTTTAAAAAAAGTTTTATTTTTGTTATTTAAAAAGTATCTATTCTATCACCATCAGCATCAAAAGTAGACCGGGCAGTATCGTCGCCCCCGCTAGCGAAATTATTCCGATTCGATTTTTTTGCACAAACTTACTCAAAAAGAGGTCCTTATAACTTATCCACAGGGTGCCGGGCGGTGCCTTGGTCGAAAAATTGGTTAAAAAATTTTTTTTTAAACAAATTCACAAAAATAATTTTTTCATTTCGAGCAATTTTTTTTAGATAACTTGTGTCATTCTGGGCAAAAAAAGGTCTCTTGCCATTTTTGTCTAAAATTAATTGTTGTCGAGTTATATGCGATTAAAAATTTGAAAAATGCGAAAATGGCCACTTTCAAGTCTTAATAACTCGATTAAAAGTTATTATTATATAATTAAAAAAGTGAGCAGATCAAGTTTCAAACCCCTGCTTCAAGGTCCTGAAGAGATTTTTGTCATTATTTTATTACAAAGCTGTTATTTTTAATTATTAATAATTAGCGCTATAGTCCCGGATTTATCGTCGCCCCCGTTAGTGAAATTATTCCGATTCGATTTTTTTGCACAAAGTTACTCAAAAAGAGGTTCTTATAACATATTCACAAGGTGCGGTGGTCGAAAAATTGTTTAAACAATTTTTTAAACAAATCCACAAAAATAATTTTTTCACTTTGAACAAATTTTTTTTAGATAACTTTGGACATTCTGAACAAAAAAGGTCTCGTCAATTTTCTCTAAAATTGATTGTTGTCGAGTTATACGCGATTTAATACCTGAAAAATGCGAAAATGGCCATATAACTCGACAACAATCAATTTTAGAGAAAAATCACAAGATACCTTTCTTGCTCCGAATAACCCAAGTTATCTAAAAAAATCGTTCGTAATGAAAAAATTATTTTTGTGAATCTGTTTAAAAAATTGTTTAAGGTGATACAATAGCGATCAACAGGTAGCCAAAACGCGTTCCAAGATTGCGGCTGTAATTTTGAATATTTTTTCGAGATATTTGGTACACGTATCCGTAATATGATAAAGAATGGCGGTACAGAGCCCAATTTGAAAAATATATTAATATGTGAAAATTATTCTGTAATTAAATACAATATTAAAAAAACGAGCCTGTACCGCCACCAAGAAGAACAAAAAAATACACTTTCTTCAAATAAACTTTTTTATCCGATGCCTAGATTTTGTGTCATTTTGGAACTACTAAAATTGTTTATTTCATTAGTCCAAAACAAAATTTAAATTTTTTAATTCGACAAAATATTTCCCCGCACAGGCTGTCGTCTCTATTAATTCGAGAACCAAGAGAGACAGCTCATTCACTGCCTTTCATTTTTTCTTAGAAAATACCCGATCTTTACACAAAGTACTTATAGGATAGTACGCCGTTATGAAATGATTGTAGGATGTTAAAATGACGAAGGATGGTTTATCCGGAAATCCGAATTTTATTTACTTTTGTTATATTTAGTAGGTACCTATAATTCTGGTGATTCTTTTAAATCCTCTATTGTTAAGAGAATTTACACTTTTAGCCATACATTTACGATTTTCTAACGGAAATTAACAAGTTATTTTAAATACGCACCAATTATTGATATTGAAAGGAGTTTTTCAAGTTATAAAAATATTTTATCTGATCAAAGAACATGTTTCCTCGTAAAGAATTTGGAAAAACACATTGTAGCGAATTATAATCGAAGATATATTTATAGTGATATTGTTGTTTTATTTTAAATAGGTAACTATTGGTAGCAGTTTTTGTAAAAACTGTGAATAAATTGCATATATAAAAAAAGATTTTATTTGAAAGATAATAAATAAGATTGCTAAATAAGACAGAAAATTTGTGGTTTCCCGAAATGCGCATTTTTTGAATTTTTGTGCATATCTTGCGCATATTTCGTAATTTTTTACCGCATATATATGCGCATATTTCATCAAAATTGATCGCATATAAATCCGCTCCCTAGTCATTGTATTCTATTGGCTGGTCCCAATGATTTGAGCCGCCGTACGACACGTTTGGACCAATGGGAGTGAAGATACGTAACTAATACCTAACAAGAGGTTTACTCAAACTTCTTTTCTGTACTTATACCTACCACTCGGTATAAGTACAAAAAAGAAGTTTGTGTAAACCTTTGTACAACTGTGTAAATACTAAAGAAAAATTTAAAATATTAAAAAAAATAGTGGAATCCGTTAATGTGTTCTCGAAAAAATTAGCTATGAAAATAAGCATAATTTTCTATATCCCTAACTTTTGACGAGCACTTTAGCTTAAATGGGGAAAAGCGGTAAGCTTAGACCAAACACCAGTAGGAGGCATTCAATTAATTGAGGAAAAAAATTAAATGGATAACAATATTCATTTCAGTTACAGAAAAGGCATTGCCATGCTAGAATGGTTGAAATCACAATTAACAATTAATAGTCCTACAAAAAAGACAGGCGCTTGAAAGTGATAAGACCATTGAACAATAAGCCTGCGAGCTACCTTTTAAACACATTCTTAAAAATAATCCATAACACAATTAAAAAAAGGTTTGTTAAGAAATTCTTTTATAGACTTCAGAAATTCAACAACTTCTCCTGATTATATTTAAAAAACGTACGGAATGCACTAAATGAAAAAAAAAAAAGAAAAAGATTTATCATACCGTTATACTATAATATATTCTTACGTTGAATATTTGATGCTTCCTTGTAGAGTATAAAACGGACAATTGTGTTTTTCCCGTGAGCTGCCTTGTTTAATCTTCTTTGTCGTTCTATTCGTTAGATCCTATCCTATCAAGTCACAGCGTCAGAAAGCAGCGGGTATATGCAGTGAACAGGAGGCCTATGTCGAGCAGTGAACGTTGGGGCCCTTTCGCGTTTATCATATGTAGAGAAGTCGCTTGTCATAAACTGGACGTATGTAATCGTATTCTATTTGTTAAATACTCTCACATAATATGTCATACCATGTGCGTTAATCCATTTTATTTCTACAATTTTAAAGTGTTATTACATGCCGTAATTTTCATTTGTCTACACCCTCTTATTCTGCCAGTTAAATCCCATCGTTTCAGACGCTGTACGTCACGATTGGACCAATAGAACCGTAAATACAAGACTAAGTCCCTTTTGACATGCTGCTGTAATTGATTTTCATACGTCATTGTATTATATTAGTCAACTCCAGTTATTTTAGGTGCTGTACGCCACGATTGGACCAATAGGAGCGAAGATACGTAAATAAGGCCCTTTTGACATATTGCTGTATTTGATTTTTCTGTATCATTGTATTCTGTTCATTAAACATTGATTAAACATTAAACATTAAACATTGATGTTCATTAAACATTAAACATGTATTTGATTTTTCTGTGTCATTGTATTCTATTTGTCAAGTCCTATTATTTGAGATGCCGTACGTCACGATTGGTCTAATAGGACCGAAGATACGCGACTAAGGCCCTTTTGACATGCTGTTGTATTTGATTTTTCTCTCATTGTATTCTGTTTGTCAAATCCTATCATTTGAGGTGCTATACATCACGATTGGACCAACAGGACCGAAGATACATAACTAAGGCCCTTTTGACATACTGCTTGTTTGATTTTTCTGTGTCATTGTCTTTTATGATGCCTAAGGCATATCTCTGATATGCCCTATTTTTAAATAAAACATGATGCCAGAATGATTTCTTTATGAAAATAATATATACATTCTCAAATTGTCTATTTTTCGTTGCGAATAATATTATATTCAGCAGTGATGCCAAATTTCTGATGCCAAAATGATTGATAATGAAAGTGGGATATACGTTTTCATGTATATAACGGCAGCGACAAAACGGTAAAACACTGAACTAAATGTATATAATATTTTCACTGTACGATCATTTTGGCCTCAAACATTTTATGGAATAAACTTATATAACTTAGTAAGAGGTAAACGAAGAAAGCTGATATATTAAAGTAACATCAAGGAATCAAATATCTAACTACCGAGCTGATCAGACTTCTGGTAGCAACTACAGGAATAAAGTTATTAAGGTAGTGTAAAGTGGCATCGATATACAGATGCCACTTTGCAAGACGATGCCAAATCGATGGTAAATGCATAATGTATCGATGCCAAATTGATAGTAGGATGTATATATATATATATATATATATATATATATATATATATATATATATATATATATATATATATATATAAATATATATATATATATATATATATATATATATATATATATATATATATATATATAAACATAAGATGTAGATCCTTGAAACACACTCAGTGATCAAAGGATTCAAGGTTAATGGTTTCACGACCACTCGTACGAAATCAAACAGATGAAATAGAGAATGTGGAAAAATCCCCTTACGAACAATTCACACATCCACCACTTCGGGCTGGGAAAAATTTTTCGAATAGAATCAAAGATCCAAACACCAGTTCTTAGAAATGTGTTTCGCCCTCTTCAACCTCTCTGGGCTCATCAGTAAAGATGAGAGGTTGAATATCTTTAGACACATTCCAATCAAAAAACAACATTCGAGACCTAGACATAGAAGGTGCGTAAATCTACGGCAAGTCCGACAATGACAGTCTCAAGTTTTAATTCCCTAATTACTTAAAGTACGTAAAATATATGTTTAAAAACATAAGATGTAGAGCCTTGAAACACACTCAGTGATCAAAAGATCCAAGGTTAATGGTTTGACGACCACTCGTACGAAATGTGTACTCGTACTCTATGTCTAGGTCTCGAATGTCTCAACAACTGATTCATTGTAAAGTTTCCAGCTTTCAGTTCATTAAAAAGTATTTTGTTTACAATTTTGGTTTTTTTCAACTTCAAACAAATTTCTGGTAAATTTTGATGTGTATTCTTAAAGTAGTAGTACTACATAAGAAAAAGAAAAAGAAGAAGTGGTGTAATTTGCAATGTCCAGGAATGACATTTACTTCTAACCTCACATTTCACACTTGCCGGCACACGTGGCATGAAAAACTGGTTTTAATTGTCTTTTTCTTATGTGTTATTGTAGAAGATAATTTGTAAATTTGGTCTTTTACACCATGTATTTTTTAATATTGGACTCAATCAATGAGTGGTGCGTAAATTTGTCACCTGTGAGTATAACATCCACGGAAAGCAAATCTCATTAACGTAAGTTTTAAAACCTTTACACCTTGTATTATATGTTTTCGGGGATGCTGTACTAACAGTAGCACTTTATTTCAGTTATTCCTGATGATGAAAATAAACATTTTCGAAAGCTTGAAACTTAGTTAAAAGAGTACACTTATTTCACTGCTGCATATCCCAATAAACCTCAAAGCTCTATATATATTGTTATATTTCTATTTGATATGAAAATTAAATTTTAATAATTATAAACAAAATTCAATTTAATATAAAATATTTTCAATTTTCTCAACCACGGGCATATAAATTTAGAACAACCTGTATACAACAAATTGTTATATTTAATTTTAAGAAGTGATTAAACGAAACTCGGGAAAATGCGCTTAGAATAAACAAAGTGAATGGCGTACCATTATCGTTGTTCGCGGAAGGTTCGATCATTAGCCTATGCTAAATAAAACTCAAGTGAAATCGATAATAGGTCATTATCGTAGTTCGCGGAAGGTTCGATCATTAGCTTATGCTAAATAAGTCTCAGTTGAAGTAGATAATAGATCATTAAATTTTGTAATTAGTAGAAAGTAATTTTAGAATGGGAATTAACTATTTTTCTTTTGAAATCCATTAAGCATATTTAGAAAGATTAAAAATTGGTTTTGAGGAATACTGCGAATGAGAGTTGGTGGTGGAAGTTTGATTTGTGAATCTGGAAGGGATATTTAGAAAGTAGGGGAATGAATGACAAATAGAGATCAGAATGTTTTGAGCTGTCGAGAAGTGAAGTCCAGTAGTAGACGGTAGTGTACGGAGAGTGAGAAAGCCGGTGTAGTTCCGTGAGTGTGGAGTATCTATCGTGGAACGAGAGGTAGGCCAGGTTGAGAGTAAAAGAACCTCCTTGAGCCAAGAGTTCCCGGTAGCTGATTGCAGTTTCGAAAAAGGTAGAACACAGCATCACGACAGAAGCAGGAAACGAGAGCTATACGAGCTAGTTTTCAGAGGAGAACATTACTGGAAGCCAGGACGAGGTTTTGATTGCAGCCAAGGATAGCAGGAAACGGGTCTTGTGTGAAGACATTCTCAGTTCACCAAAAAAAGGTCAGTCTCATTTGTTTGGACATGAATGTATGGGTTTTTCGTATTAAATATCACATTATAAATTGAAGAACATAATCAATAATATCAGAAAAGCTTCATCAAACTTAAATAGAATTGTTGCTAATAAATCATAATAGTTAAATGTTAATAAAAACTTTCAATTGGAAACTAAAAGGAAATAAGATTCCCATGTGTAAGTGTTATGTTTAAGAATAATAAGATATAGCAAATATTAAGCAGTGATTGCCATTTAAATAAAATAAACAATATTTTGATTACAATTATTGTAACCCATATGTGTTATTATTTTACTCTTTTCTTTCCTATCCCGATTAGGAACCATTGAGAAATACTTAGAAGCCACGTATGTAAGTAATTAATTTTATAAAAAGCCCTGAGATTGAAAACATATTGATATGTGATCTGGTAAATTAATTAGATTATTATTAATGCATTGATTAAATTAAATGACATATAAAAATATTATCTCATATCAATAATCAAGATCACATCAACTGTCGTCCAACGTGGAAAGCATTGTAAAGTATTTCTAGTGGCAAATTTGAAGGATAGAAAGAGTAAAGCCGGTATTTGAAAATTTATATGCCTGTGGTAAAAAGTGAGATACTTACATTTGATAACATAAAATTTTAGATCTCTTTAGGTACAAATTTTACATAACTGATTTAATATTTTATTTTTACGATATTTACATTTGATATATTTATTGACAATTTATAATATTTGGGTGAGAAAAAGTCGTCTTGGTAACATACTAGTAAAATTTCATATTTGGCGGGGACAGTACTTCTTGAAAACAAATGTCTGTGACAAGAAGCCAAAGCAAAGACAACAAAAAACAAAAAGAACATTCAGACCAAGAAGATATTTTAGACACGACAATCATGGCATCAGAACAGCAAGAATTATCAGGAATAGATAAACTATTACAACTGATGCAACTCCAGTCACAAAAACTGGATGACAATCAAAGAGAAACAAAACTAACAATGGATAAAAATCAGGAAGAAACATCAAAGAAAATGGATGAATCACAACAAAAAATGGATCAAAAAATGGAGGAAACACAACGAAAAATGGATGAAACACAACAAAAATTGGATCAAAAAATGGATGAAACACAACAGAAAATGGATGAAACACAACAAAAAATGGATGAAACACAACAAAAATTGGATAAAAAAATGGATGAAACACAACAAAAAATGAAACAAGCAATAGAAGAGAACAACAAGAAAATGGAGGAACGCATAGAAAAGGAAGTAAAAGGATGTTTAACAACAATGAAAAACGAGATGAAAGAACAAGAAATGAAAATTCAAAATAAAATAAAGGAGATAACGAATTGCCAGAAAAAAGAAATGGAAAGTTTGGAAAACAAGTTGCAAAACGCTATTCAAGCAGACATAGAAGAAGTGGAAAGAAAGATTGCGGAAATCAATACGCAACAGAATGTCGGAGAAAGAAGAGAAATGGTTATACATAGCACAGATGACGTGAAGATAAGGTTTGGCGGGGATGTAAGAAGATTACACCCAGTGCCGTTCATAAATAGCCTGAAAAAGAAAATACAGCACATCGGAAATTTCGAAACAGCAAAAGAAACTATCAGAAACCATCTCAAATATGAAGCAAGCCTATGGTTCGATAGCAAAGAAGAAGAATTCGGCAATTGGCAACAATTTGAACAAAAATTTTTGAATTATTTCTGGGGAAAGGTCCAACAATTGGAAATTAACAAGGAATTGCAAAATGGGAAATACAATGATAGGATGGGTGTATCAGAAAGGACATATGCTTTGCAAATTTACAATAATGCAAAACATTTACAATATAATTACTCATCGGAACAATTAGTCGAACTGATTGCAAGACATTTCGAGGAAACGCTGGAAGACCATATCACATTGCAAAATTACAAAGACATAGATAGTTTATGCCAATTCCTACAAATAAGAGAATCACGTCTAAGAGAAAGAAAATCAAGAAGGTCGCGAGAAGATTACAGGCCCCGAGAAACACAAGATTACAGAGATAGAAATCAAAATAGGAGGGACTATACAAGACGAGATTTTAATCCCAGAAGGGAAAACGAAAATAGAGACAACGGAAGAGGAAATTATGAACAAAGAAATAGGCAATGGAATGAGGACAGAAATCGAGAATACCAGAATAGAAACACCACACGCTCAAATCAAGAAAACAGAAATAATGGTAGACAAAATGAACAGGGATATCGAGAAAACCGAAACAGATCCGACAGACCAAGAGAAAATAGAAGAGAGGTAAATAATACCCAGACAGAAGAATATGACGGAGAGAGAAATTATGACGAAAATATAAACAACAATGAGCAACCGGCGTCTTTTCACGACGGCGCTCACTAAAAACAAAAAAACAAACAGGAATCTTTTGTCACCCCAAGGAGTTTATTAAATTGGCAGGAAACAACGAAAAGAAAAATGGAATTAATTTAAAATTTGTGGATGGATTTATCAACGAGACACCAATTAAAATTATGATAGATACTGGATCGGAAATAACATTGGTCAACAGAAAACTAATAGAAGAAGTTAACTTAACAAATTTAATTTACAAAATACCTAGGGTAAATTTAGTGGGCGCAAACAAACGGACATTGGCAACTATAAATGAAGGCATACGAGTAATGGTACGACTGGGTAAGAATATGTATGCACTACAATGTGTAATAATGCCAAATATGTCACATGACATGATAGTAGGAGTTGACGAATTGGCAGAAAAACATGTAGTGATAGATTTTAAAAATAATACGATGAAACTAACAAACTAACAGAAGAAAAAGAAAAGGAACAGGACAAGGAACAGGAGAAACAAAATACGGACGAATCAGGTAAAGAACAAACAGTGGAAATGAATTTGGCAACGAAGCAAGGACAAAGAAGAAAAGGGAGAAAAAGTCAGAAAAGGATAAAAGAAAATGAAACCTGTGGCTCCTCAAAAGAAGAGTTGAGCCCAGAAGAAGAAAATTTGAGAGTATCAGAAACAAAGGAAACCTGGGATTCCTCAAAAGAAGAGACGAGCTCAGGAGAAGAAGAAATAAAGCTAAAAAATGAAAGTGAAAAGAATATGATTGAAACAGTGGTATTTGAAGAGGAGGTATATGCAAACGAGGATGCAGAATGCATGGTAAACATGTGTGAAGAATCTGAAAAAAAAGACAGAAAATTGATATGTGGAGAAGGGAAAGAAAAAGAATTGCGGTTGATGTTAAGAAACTACGAAAATTTGATCAATGAGGAAAACAGAGTGGCTAAAAAGTACGAACATTCATTTGAGGTGAAAAACTTGGGAAATTTTCGATCAAAGACTTACCCGATTCCATACAAGTATCGACAAGAGGTGAAAGAAGAAATAAATAAAATGTTGGAAGATCAAATCATCGAAAGATGTGATTCACCGTATGTTAACCCGATTGTGATAGTAAAGAAAAGCAATGGAGAATTGAGATTATGTTTAGATGCCAGGAATATCAACCAGCACACTGTATCACAATATGAATCACCTCTAAACATCGAGGCCATTTTTGGAAGAATCACCGGGTCACACACATTTTCGAAAATTGACTTAAAACACAGTTTTTGGTTGATACCGTTAGCTGAAAAGTGTAGAAACTACACCGCTTTTTCTATTGATGGTATTGTCTACCGGTTTAAGGTAGTGCCATTTGGATTGCAGAGTGCTTGTGCTGCACTCGTCCGAGCTCTACATACCATTTTGAATCGCCATGAAGATTTCATAGTTCATTATATCGATGATTTATTAATTTTTTCACAAGATACTCAGAGTCATCTGGAACACACAGAAATAATTCTGAAAGAATTGGACACAGCGGGATTAAAATTAAACATTGAAAAATGTCAATTTTTTCAAAAAGAAGTCATGTATTTGGGTTTTCAATTGGACACCAAAACAGTAAGATTAGCCGAAGACAGAGTCAAGCTCATAGATGAATACCCAAGACCAACGAATTTGAAAACATTGAGAGGTTTTCTTGGCACGATAAATTATTTTAAAAAGCTGATTCCCGATTTGAGCTAAAAGGAAATCCCTCTGATAAAATTGCTTAAAAAAGGAATAAAATGGAATTGGAAAGAAGAACAGGAGGAAGCTTTCGAAACATTAAAACGAGAATTCGCAAAAGGAACGAAAATATACCACCCTATTTACAATTTACCTTTTATACTCCGAACTGATGCGTCCATACAAAAATTTGCAGGAGTTCTGTCTCAAATACAAAACGACCAAGAAGTGCCGATATGTTTTATATCTCGAGTGACTAAAACACATGAGAGAAAATATAGTGTTACAGAATTGGAGTTTGCCAGTGTACTATATTGCGTAAACAAATTGAGGTTTTACTTATTGGGAGCAAAATTCACAATCGAAACAGACCATGCAGCTTTAGTACATATCATGAAGAATAGATTAGTAAATAATAGAATACCTAGAGGCATTCTATTATTACAGGAGTATGATTTTGAGTTCCGATATATAAAAGGAAAAGACAACATAATAGCCGACGCTCTAACACGGGATGAGGACACCGGAAAAAAGGAAACAATTACTCTACAGGTGGGACTAAATAGATTAATACAAGAAGAAGGGATATATTCATTAAATGAGATAAGGACAAACCAGGAAGACCTAGAGGAAAGAGAGAAAAGAAGAGCGGAAGTAGAAAATAACATATATTTTAAGAGAATAGACGGAAAGGAACTATATTTAGTGACACAGACATTGGCCGAAAAGATAATAAAGAAATTACATGAGGACAATGGGCATATCGGTAGCAGAAAAGTTTGGCTCGTTTTTAGGGAAAATTACATCAGCCGACAGGATTACCGCATTGCAAAGGAAATTACCCAGAAGTGCGATGTATGTCAAAAATATAAGAGTCGGAATTTCAAAAACGAAAATGTTGCCAAAAATATTGAAGCCCGAAACAAACTAGACATTGTAGCAATAGATATGTTAAGCGACCTAATTATGACCACTAAAAGGAACAAACATATTCTGGTAATGGTGGATGTGTTTTCAAAATACGTAAAATTATATAGTTGCCGCACCACAAAGGGGGAAGAAATATTAAGAAAAATCGACAATTTTATAGCCATAGTAGGAACACCAAAAAAGATTCTACTGGACAATGCAACGTATTTCCGAAATGATCGTTTCAAGGGACAACTTCGAGAACGAGGAATAGAGACAAATTTTGTCAGCATCAGGCATCCACAGAGTAATCCGTCGGAACGATTCATACAGGAAGTGACGAAATTTCTTCGCATTGCAACAGATGGTCAACATCGCCACTGGGACAGGAAAATGGCGGAAATAGAAAGGTATCTAAATACAATTCCGAGCACAGTAACAAAAGAGACCCCAGAATACATCATGAAGGGTGTACTGCCGATAAGGCCATGGGAAGACCAAGAGCCAAAAGAATATCAACAGGTGATTGAAACCGTACAGAGAAGGTTACGGCGAAGCAACGAAAAATATATCCAAAGACAGGAACAAAATAGAAAAAGAAGACCAGTGACTTTCCAAAAGGGTGAAAAAGTACTCGTGAGGGCATTACGAGTATCAAATCTTCCTGGGGGCATTTGCGCAAAGTTGATGCCTGTTTTCGAAGGCCCGTACATCGTAAATAATGAAAATGGGATAAATAGTTATGAGTTGAGGCACAGGAACTCGGAAAAGATCCGAGGAATTTATAATATTCACGATGTATACAAATATCACGAATAAAAGACAGAATTACATGAAGTAGACAGTAAGTTAGGATATAAGACGTAGATTAAAGTAAGGAAATATACAGGGAGTTGGTTTTGCCTCGAGAAAATTTATTTAAAAATGCAGATAAATTTTATCGAATACAAGGAGGGGATTTGTTATATTTCTATTTGATATGAACATTAAATTTTAATAATTATAAACAAAATTCAATTTAATATAAAATATTTTCAATTTTCTCAACCACGGGCATATAAATTTAGAACAACCTGTATACAACAAATTGTTATATTTAATTTTAAGGAGTGATTAGAAGAAGCTTACGCTTAAAGTAGGGGAATGAATGACAAATATAGATCAGAATGTTTTGAGCTGTCGAGAAGTGAAGTCCAGTAGTAGACGGTAGTGTACGGAGAGTGAGAAAGCCGGTGTAGTTCCGTGAGTGTGGAGTATCTATCGTGGAACGAGAGGTAGGCCAGGTTGAGAGTAAAAGAACCTCCTTGAGCCAAGAGTTCCCGGTAGCTGATTGCAGTTTCGAAAAAGGTAGAACACAGCATCACGACAGAAGCAGGAAACGAGAGCTATACGAGCTAGTTTTCAGAGGAGAACATTACTGGAAGCCAGGACGAGGTTTTGATTGCAGCCAAGGATAGCAGGAAACGGGTCTTGTGTGAAGACATTCTCAGTTCACCAAAAAAAGGTCAGTCTCATTTGTTTGGACATGAATGTATGGGTTCTTCGTATTAAATACCACATTATAAATTGAAGAACATAATCAATAATATCAGAAAAGCTTCATCAAACTTAAATAGAATTGTTGCCAATAAATCATAATAGTTAAATGTTAATAAAAACTTTCAATTGGAAACCAAAAGGAAATAAGATTCCCATGTGTAAATGTTATGTTTAAGAATAATAAGATATAGCAAATATTAAGCAGTGATTGCCATTTAAATAAAATAAACAATATTTTGATTACAATTGTAACCCATATGTGTTATTATTTTACTCTTTTCTTTCCTATCCCGAAAATAACATATTTCCACTTTGTATCCCTTCACAACATAAAAGATACGCTCCTGTAATTAACTATAAAATATGTTTGGACAGTAAGCAATGAGATATCAACACTCAATTTTTAATTTGTGTCTGTTCATCGTCGTTAGTGTGTCGTTTTACGTCTTTGGTAAGTTTTTAATATTTTTCTAAAATAATGTATTGTCTTTCATTTGTAATTTTAGAATCAATATTGACAAAGGTGAGAGATATCCACCGAAACGTTGATTGTGTATAAATGGAAAATAAAATCTAGTTCCAAATTTAAAACCTAATCTTTGAACCTAAGCCCAAGAAAAACAATATTGTTATATATATATATATATATATATATATATATATATATATATATATATATATAAAACAGATGAAATAGAGAATGTGGAAAAATCCCCTTACGAACAATTCACACATCCACCACTTCGGGCTGGGAAAAATTTTTCGAATAGAATCAAAGATCCAAACACCAGTTATTAAAAATGTGTTTCGCCCTCTTCAACCTCTCTGGGCTCATCAGTAAAGATGAGAGGTTGAATATCTTTAGACACATTCCAATCAAAAAACAACATTCGAGACCTAGACATAGAGTACGAGTACACATTTCGTACGAGTGGTCGTCAAACCATTAACCTTGGATCTTTTGATCACTGAGTGTGTTTCAAGGCTCTACATCTTATGTTTTTAAACATATATTTTACTTACTTTAAGTAATTAGGGAATTAAAACTTGAGACTGTCACTGTCGGACTTGCCGTAGATTTACGCACCTTCTATGTCTAGGTCTCGAATGTTGTTTTTTGATTGGAATGTGTCTAAAGATATTCAACCTCTCATCTTTACTGATGAGCCCAGAGAGGTTGAAGAGGGCGAAACACATTTCTAAGAACTGGTGTTTGGATCTTTGATTCTATTTGAAAAATTTTTCCCAGCCCGAAGTGGTGGATGTGTGAATTGTTCGTAAGGGGATTTTTCCACATTCTCTATTTCATCTGTTTGATTTCGTACGAGTGGTCGTTAAACCATTAACCTTGGATCTTTTGATCACTGAGTGTGTTTCAAGGATCTACATTTTATGTTTTTAAACATATATTTTACTTACTTTAAGTAATTAGGGAATTAAAATTTGAGACTGTCATTGTCGGACTTGCCGTAGATTTACGCACCTTCTATGTCTAGGTCTCGAATATTGTTTTTTGATTGGAGTGTGTCTAAAGATATTCAACCTCTCATCTTTACTGATGAGCCCAGAGAGGTTGAAGAGGGCGAAACACATTTCTAAGAACTGGTGTTTGTATCTTTAATTCTATTCGAAAAATTTTTCCCAGCCCGAAGTGGTGGATGTGTGAATTGTTCGTAAGGGGATTTTTCCACATTCTCTATTTCATCTGTTTTATATATACATATATATATATATATATATATATATATATATATATATATATATATATATATATATATATATATATATATATATATATATATATATATATAAAGAGAGAGAGAGAGCTTTGAGGTTTATTGGGATATGCAGCAGTGAAATAAGTGTACTCTTTTAACTAAGTTTCAAGCTTTCGAGAATGTTTATTTTCATCATCAGGAATAACTGAAATAAAGTGCTACTGTTAGTACAGCATCCCCGAAAACATATAATACAAGGTGTAAAGGTTTTAAAACTTACGTTAATGAGATTTGCTTTCCGTGGATGTTATACTCACAGGTGACAAATTTACGCACCACTCATTGATTGAGTCAAATATTAAAAAATACATGGTGTAAAAGACCAAACTGACAAATTATCTTCTACACTAACACATAAGAAAAAGACAATTAAAAACAGTTTTACATGCCACGTGTGCCGGCAAATGTGAAATGTGAGGTTAGAAGTAAATGTCATTCCTGGACATTGCAAATTACACCACTTCTTCTTTTTCTTTTTCTTATGTAGTACTACTACTTTAAGAATACACATCAAAATTTACCAGAAATTTGTTTGAAGTTGAAAAAAACCAAAATTGTAAACAAAATACTTTTCAATGAACTGAAAGCTGGAAACTTTACAATGAATCAGTTGTTGAGACATCATTGGAATGAGAATGGTTATTCAAATATAATAGATAGGAGTAAATAGAGCTTAATTGATTTATGTCACTCCTTTTGTTCATTGCATTAAATTTTATGCAATGAATGCCATCTCTAAGAACAGTCTTTTAGTATAGTTCGATTCAGAAGCTAAAACTCTGACCGATTCATAATTCATCTTGTGATGTTCTTTATTAACATGTTCGGCAAGAGCAGATCTTTCAGGATATAATCTGCTATCACTGCGGTGACTAATTAAATGACTATCTAAACTGCGTGCGGTTTGTCCAACATATACCAAATTACAGTTGTTACAGGGAATCTGGTAGACAACGTTAGAACAATCCTTAATGTCACTCTCGTCTTTAACCTTAGAAAATATAGATCTTGAATTTAACGAAGCTTTAAAGGCTATTTTCAAGTTGGTGATGTCTTTAAACAGTCTAGCCAGTCTGGGTGTTATGCCTTTTACGTACTTTAAAGAAGTACATAAACAATTGACATTTTGTTCTCCGCTTGTAACAGTAATTTGCAACTCATCATTCTGGTGTATTACGTTAGGGGTCAAACTGAATAATATCTTGGTGATTAGGTGTTTTGGGTAAGAATTGTCGATAAAAAGGTTAGAAAGGATTCTCAGGTTCTTCTGATGGCAAGAAGGATCACTGATAGCTATGATTTTATCCTTCATTTGCTTAATCAAATTGATTTTTATTGAATGTCGATGATATGACCAATAGTTAAGAAAACGTCCAGAACTATGAGGTTTTATATGCCAGTCAATTCTCAGGGAGTTGTTATGGGTTCTAATGGACCGGGTATCAAGAAAGGGGACTGAGCATAGATCATCCTCATGTTCAATTGTAAACTGTAGTAGAGGGTCATAACTATTGAATACTTGTAAAATTTCAGCGGATCCATTGCTAGGAATAGCGAGGATTAAGTCATCCACATACTTTTTTTACAAAAGGAATATAGAAGGACAATTCTGGGATCACCATATCCAGTAAATTATCCATCATATAACAGGCCAAAATGGGAGAAATAGTACCTCCCATAGGAGTTCCTTGTGTTTGTCTAAACACAGTATTGTTGAATGTGAAATAGGTGTTGTTAAACAGAAAGGAGATGAGTTTTTTGAAAGATTCCAAGCTGATATTGCAATGAGAACTGATAAAATTCCAATTATTTTCAACAGCTATTAAGGCTGCATCTAAATGTACATTAATGAATAATGAGACTACATCCAGACTGATAATAACATAGCCTTCAAGTAACTGAGAGTTGTTAAAGTTGTTAAAGACATCAAATGAACTTTTTATGTAATATTCATTAGAGACATATGCATTGGTCAAAATCTCAGTCAAAAAAGATGCTAATAAATTGGTAGTTGGAACTTCAGAACTTCAGTTTCAGTTTACTTCAAGCAGCAGCGAGAAGCGGAACTACCTGACTTGACAGTGGCAACGTCGTCAAAATAATAGTTTTTCTCAAAACCAAAATTATTCAACGCGGATTCAAACCCGGAAAACAACAGAAAGCATATATATATATATATATATATATATATATATATATATATATATTTAATTTTTCACAAGCGTCAATCCTACAGAGGGTAAAAAATGAACAGAAAAGGTTATTTATAGAAATGACACATATACAGAAAAATAAAAAATGTATAAATAGAAAATCAGATATAGACAAATTAAGTAACATTTATTGTTACATATTAGCATATCAACAAAAAAATTAGTACATCATAATCTGATTTTCTATCATATAATCCAACATTAAAATTTATATACATGCTTTAAAAAATGACTGGACTAATTGGGTTTGATGTTATTAATTTTTTTTTCATAGATCAATCTAATAAAATCTAATAAAAAATAAAAAATATGTTGTTACTAGTTTTACTTTCCTCCTATATAAAGTGTATACACTTTACATATTTCATGACATATTTCAAACATGACAACATAACTGAAGTTTTTAAAAATACTTTTTCATACCTATGTGCATAATTGTCCTTTTGGTAAAGTTTCAAATTTTTTCAATGTAATCTCATGACTAGTAAGTAATTAAGAAAATTGTAAGTACCTACATAATTTTTATATTTGTATATTTTTGTCAACAGATGTCTTGAAAAAGAATTAAAAATAAATTCGAAAGCTTGACAGTAAGTCAAAGAGTTTTCTTTGTCTTGTGGGCCAAAATAGACTGCATCCTCAAGAATCACTGCTTGATATTTGAATATACAGTCAAGAATACCATAATCTTATATATATATATATATATATATATATATATATATATATATATATATATATATATATATATATATATATATATATTTACTCCCAGCGTATGAAGTGAGCCACATATCAAAAGAAACTGCGGTTGAAGTGAGGTCCTATATAAAGTGAGGTCCAGTATACGGACCTCACTTTGTCAATCAATGTAAGACTTTTTCGTAGACATGTACTGATAGCAAACACTGTTTTTTTACAAAAAAAAAGTGGGACCTCATTTTGTATGGTCCACATCAATTTTTAGTTCAGACATTTTCCGCATAGAGGCGCTGACTTTGGCGTATATTTTCTAACCATGAATATTCTATGCCCCGTTGAATAACTTACGATACACATAGTGAGGACCATACAACTGGCAACATCGTTCAACCAATCTTTAAAACAGTGGATCGTCGCGTAATAAATTCAAAAGTACAAAAATGTATAATACTTTAATCCTTTTAAGAGCGTAGGCCCAAAATTTCGGGCGAATTCTTTTTAAACGCATTTATTTTTTTCGAATCCTGAGAAAACTAATGGGTATTTTTTAAAAATTTAAACGCAGAATAAAAGTCTACATTAGTGGCGAGGGCAGAAAGTCCCTTATAATAAACAAAAAGTTTCTTTGAATGATATATTTAAAATTAAATATCAGACTAATTTTTTTCACACCTGTGACTTATTAAAATAAATGTTATAGAAGTTCTCACGGACTTTCGACCATAGGTAAAGGCAAGCGTCCACAGGTCCGCATCGTACGCATCGGATTAATTTTTCACACTGCGTCCACTGTATCGGCAGCGATCGGATTGCCGATGCCACTACCTGCTAGGGTAGAAAAATTGCCAAGGTAGACTTTAAAATTTGTTGTTTATTTAATTTAAAATATGATATTTTGTAAAATATGATATTTTAATGTATTTGTTTAGTAATAAAAAATCCGCAAAAACGTAAAATATATAGTTCTTTTTTAAATATCTACAGAACGAAACATGCTAGGTACATACAACCTGATATGAAAAGAAAGCCTGTAACATTTACTACAAAATGCAATACTAATATACAGGGTGTACCATTTAAAGAAATGAAAACAAAATTTTATGTGCAAATAGTGTTCACATTGTATATATATTAATATACCTATGTCAAAGATATTAAATTATTTAAAAATGACACTATACTAGTAAAACTCTCATGCCATTTTAAATATTTCGAAAATTATTAATTTTAGACCTATAAAACCTTACACAAACTCTACATGTTTTTAAAAAATACACAAAAATACAAAATGATTTCTAAACATTTTTTATCGGCATAGTAATATTAAAGCTTATACACCAATTCTCTCGGTAGACCGTAAACTGTAGCAGAAATAAAGACGGTAGACCGCATAGTAACACAAATTTTTCTAACTAATTATACATTTGAATTTTTAAATATAAAGGAATACCTACACAAAGCTGTAACAATTTGACATTTCATTTGTAACAAATGAAAAATAGTAACTACATCAGTAAAAGTTTCTTTTTACACTTCTCTAATATTTAGTTCCAAAAAACCAGTTTAAACCAAATTCTCTTAATCTATTTTAAAGTTCCAATAAATCCAGAAATTATCTTGAATTACAAGAATTTAAAGATCACCTTAGATGTTACCTGTTTATTACTGGTGGCAATACTTTTATTAAATAAACTGGTTAAATACTGGTAAACATTATTTATTAAATTACTTTTTCTACGACCGTTTAATAAGATGCTCATTATTCGCTATTTTTTCATAGATAATAACACCCAATACTGTACCCGTGAGTAATAATTCATTACTCACGGGCTGAAGTTACTCACGGGTCATTACTCACGGGCTGAAGTTAGATTCAAGTGGCGCATGCCACTTAATCGGTATATAAACTGCAAATAAAATTACTTAAACATGTTTATTTAATACAATAATTATTGTAATTTATACCAACAATTAACTTCGAAACATTTTTAAACGAATTTTAACTGTAACAATGTCAGTATATTTTTTTACGTTTATATCTTGTTTACTAAAAATTTTGACGTTTATCATTTAATTTAGTGACAGTGACATTAGCGCATTTTGTTTATGTTAATTGGAATTTATAACTAATATTGTGTTTGTTTTTCAAGTTATATTGTGTTAAATATGTTATAACATATTATGTATAGTTATATATTGTTATATTATACATAGTTAAATGTAAATAAACATTATAACTATATATATGAAATACGTCCACCGACAACAGCCATTTCCTATTTATTAGATTCACTGATAGTATGTAGGTACAAATTTAAGCTTATAATTTTTCGGAAACGAATACAACTTATATTGACTATTTTTAGTTGTATTTTTACAATTAATAATAAGAATTTAGTAATAGTAGGCAACCAATTATTCAGCCACGTTCTAGGGGTAAATAGCATTTAGGTATTTTTGTAAATTATTATAATTTAAATCTCGAGTAGTTGATAATTAAATTTTTTACTAATTAAAATAAAAAAAAGGTCGTAGAAAAAGTACAGTATTCTACTCGCATGTAATGGCTATTACTCACTCTGATGAATTACGACACTCGCCTACGGCTCGTGTCGCAAACTTCATCATCGTGAGTAATAGTCATCATTACATGTTCGTTGAATAATATACTATTAGGCCATTTTAATTAAGGCCTTTTTCTTCTGATCTATTGATCATTTAATTAATTTATGTGGACAGCACTCTTTTGCACAAAACACATCTTTTGTAACATTTTTCAGAACTACTGTAGAAGCAATTTTTAAGTTTTTTTTTATATGTTTCCATTAGCTGATAAGAAGTGCTTATTAAACACAACAAAACATCTGTTAAGCGACTTTCCACAACGCGTTGGAGTTCTCAGTCACTGCGCACTACGCTGGCTGCAGTTAAAGTATTGGCAGAACCTTTTTATAGTGTTGTTGCTTCAATTGATTAATTCTCTCATAAACAAGAAAATTTATACACCAGAGGTACTGCACATAACCTTATGTCCGATTTGTGCAATTAAGGGCATAACCGTTGATCAATCATGACCAAAATAGGGGCACTTTGTCTTTATATTGAAGAAAAACGTAATCATATTATAAATAAAGTAATACATAGATTTTGCCACGACAAAATATGAGGACGACGACATTCCCACCTAAAAACTAATTCGACGTAGAAAACGAATGGATAGTGAGTTAGCTACCTATATAGGACTTACACTTCGAGCAGAACTTCAAAAAGATAATATTATGTTAAAATGTTTTGATATTCAATTTTAAACTCGAAACCAGATCAGTCCAATATGGCTTCATTGTTCGAGGCTGTGCAGACACACACTTTGCTTTTCCACGAACAGTGAACAGTTGAAATTAGCTGTTTCAACATTTTGTGACTTTTACCATGAAGAGGTATCAGAAGAACCTCCTGCTAGAAATACCAAGGCTCAGAAGACTTTTACAAGCGGCCAATATTACAGCATCTAAATGGTTAGCTGTAGACTTTTTAAAATTCATTGTAGAATATGATTTTATGGAATCTCTCCCAAACTTAATGGTCGCCTTAAAATTGTTTATGACCATTTTTGTATCGGTTGCTTCATATGAGAGAAGTTTTGGGAAGCTACAATCAATCAAGAATTACTGGCGAGAAACAATGACGTCAACAAGGCTAAATAACCTAGGTTTATTAACTATCGAATGGAGCGGTCAATGTTAGGAGAATGGAGCGGTCAATGTTAGGAATAACTCTGCGAGACAAAATCAAAAACGAAGAAATCAGGAGAAGAACAAAGGTGACTGACGTCATCGAAAGGATAGCCAGGTTGAAGTGGAGATGGGCAGGACACATAGCCAGAACGACAGATAGGCGATGGAAGAAGAGGTTACGGAAATGGAGGCCAAGAGAAGATAAGAGAAGCGTCGGTCGATCGCCTACAAGATGGACTGACGACTTAACAAAGCTAAAAAAAAACTGGATCAGAGCGGCGCAGGATAGATGGGGTTGGAAATGAGGGGAGGAGGCCTATGTTCAGCAGTGGACTTTTGAGGCTGGATGATGATGATTAACTATCGAACATGAAGCAACACAAAACATAAATATAGAAAATGTAATTTCAGAGTTTGTCGCTAGTAAAGCTAAAAAATATTTTAATTCATTCACATAGTGTAAACCAAAAAAGTAAATAAACTTATATAGAACTGCCGGGAACTAGATAGTGGTAGCACAAGATAGGGAGACATGGAGAAACTTAAAAGAGGCCTATGTTCAGCAGTAGACGATAGCGGTTAGACGATGATGATGATGATGATGATGATATACTCTTAACTGCAGTTTCGTTAACTATAATTCTTAATTTTTTTATTATTCAAAACATACGTTTATCGGATTTTCGTTGATTTTAACAATCTTTATTTTTAGGATTTGGGGTGACACCATCGATTACCGCCCCGGGTGTCACCCACACTAGCTACGCCACTGTGTTTGAACCCTTGAAACAACGGGGGGTTTTACTTTTTCCAATTAAGAGTGGTTTTTCTTTGTCCCCTATCATGTTGGTGCAAAATATTATTGTGATTCTTTCTTTTGGGTAGGGCTCTAAAAAATAATCCCGTCTCATCTGCATTAAAAATATCTCGCGGAGAGTATCCTTTAATTAAAGTGAGCAGTTTTTCCTTCCAGTCAGAAACCACTAACAAATCTACAGCAGCTGCTTCGCCACATATGGATTTGAACGAAATATTATGTCGCTTACAAAATTTCTCGAGCCATCCACAAGAAGCTTTCATATCAACACTTAGCTTCTTTGCAACTTCTATTGCTTTTTCTTGGATAATTTTACCAGAAACGGGAATATTTTTAGATCTCACTTTACAAAACCAATCGAAAACAATTTGGTCTAATTCAGCACCCTCGGTTTTCAAAAATTTTCTTTTGCTTCCAGGTTTCCGCACTCAGAAAATTTATTAATTAAATAACTTTTATGTTTCAAAATTTCACTGGCTTGAGTTTTTCCAATTCCAAATTTTTCTGCCAACTTTCTAACAATCGACTTATGCGTCTCTGCATAATGAACCACATCGACTTTTTCTCTCAAACTTAAAAACTTCCTTTTGGTGGACGCCATGTTATTTACGTTGCAAAACCTTTAAAACTAAAATTATTTCAGTTACTTTAATTTTATATAGGTCGATGTTCAGATAAAATCTATTGCGAAACTTAATCCGAAAATAACAAAAATTAACTTGAATTTTTGAATATGCTTCATCTGCTATTTTCGTTAAAATTGTATTCTAGACAAAACACAATAACGTTATTATAAAATTTAAAGCGGCGTCCTCATTGAGTCGACGTTGCCGATCGACTGTGTTTATCGACACTCTCGACTGAGTGTGTACGCGGCAATCGACGTGTCGACTGGTTTTCCATGCCCTGTCTGTAAAATCAAAGGGTAGTCGAGTCGAATCCGAAGTGTGGACGTGCATTCGACCTTCGACCTTCGACATTTAAAAATACAGTAAAAATAATTCAGCGTGCGGCGTAGTCTGCCTCATCTAAAGTCTCGTGTTTTGTACTTGTTGGAAAAATGGAATGGGAAAAAGAAAAAGTGATTGGATTTATTGAAGCTTACAAATTAAAAACAAATCTATGGAACACTAGAAGCAAGTATTATAAAGACTGAAACATCAGACACGATGCTTTGATGGAAATTTGCCAGTGAATTTAATGTAGAAAAGCAGGTGGTAGAACAAAAAATAAAAAATCTTCAAAGCCAGTTAGCAAGAGAAACACAAAAACAAAGGATGGCAATAAATCTGGCAGTGGCACGGAGGATGTGTACAAAAGTAAATGGTTTGCTTATGAAAGTTTAAGATTTTAAACGTGACAAAAATAAGACCAGGTCTACAATTGGTGTCTTGCTTACAAATTTTTGGCCCGATTTTTTGCAACAAATATTCAAATTCAATTTCCGACATTCGAAAAAAATTTCTGAAACGTCCGTTACATCTGAATTCAAGGTTCAATATATCGATATCATCCTTTTTCAAATCTTCCATCAGATTACTACCTCTATACCGATTTCTACTTTGAAGACTTGGTCGAACCCAAAATCTTCTTTTACGCAATGATTTACGTTTTTAGTTGTGATAATAACAAATTCGGTACAAACAATAATGGCATCATCTTCGTCACACATTTTCGTTTCGACTGTCGACAAATATTCTGCCTACCTGGTGTGGACATCGAAGCTTTTTCGATTTGTCGGTCGACAGTGTCGATAAAAGAGTCGATCGACAATGTCAACTCAATGAGGACGCCGCTTAATGTTCCTGGTACATATCGGCATTCTTTTCATCGGCTGACACAGGACATTAGTAAAATTTATTATTTCACTTGCTTTGCTTAATACAGTTCGTTAATGTGAAGCGGAAACATCAAACTTTTATTACTTGGTGCCGATAACCTAAACATTTGTAATATCAAATATCACTCATGGACATCTGTATTGATTTGAAATAATAAATCTAGGTAGTTCTATAACATAATATCGATCGTGTAAAGGCCAAAGGGCGTAACCCTAAAAAATTCGAAATTTGGTTTTTTTGTTATTTTCAAAGACCGACCAGAAATACACCTCCCGGACAAAGGTCATACCCATACCCCATCTATGTCGGCGCACACAGTGGAGGCGGTTTCCGCTAGCGGGCAACGCTAGCGGGACCCGCTTTTAAACGTTTTCAAAAAGAATGCACGTCTTTAAATGTGCACGAACATAGTCAAAGCAGGTCCGCGCGGGCCCCCTCTCCGGGGCTGTAATTTTTTCCTCGACGTTGGTGGGAGGGCCGAGTAACTGGTCTTGGTCTCTGTTTTTGTGAGGAGGGCACGACCAGTGAAACCAAATACAGTCCCAGCGTCCAGCGACTGTGCACTGGGTGGGCGCCGGACACCGCCGCTGGACGCTAAAGGGCGCAGCAACTGGGGCGAGCAGTTGCTGCGCCTTCGCCTTCAGCGTTTTTGTCTACCTTCCAACTTTCCTGCGGCTACACAAACCCCTCTTTGCTTTGATCGTCTCCCCCCACTTGGATGAAGGTCGAGGTTTTCCTCGACCTCCGCCAAACTCTCTTCATTTTCTTTAAAATGACCATCACACCCAAAATGTAGCCGACATGTCTTACCTCCACCTAACCACTTCTCCCACCACATCCCTAACCCAATCCCGCGTAGCTGGGGAAGCAGCAGTTGCGCGGAAATTCCAGGCAGACTGTGGATACAGACTGCCACTGCGCCCGGAGGCAACCGTGAGAAAAAGCCTAGAGGAGAAAACCTCAATAAAAAATCCGTAATCCAAGGTGTGGGACACCGTGCCGAAGGATGGATGACCACACGATACGTGGCCATGAACGGTTCCTCGGGGCACCTGGCGAAACCTCGTTGTAACGTAGCCTTACCACCACACGCGGGGCTCTGTGGTGGCGAAAAACTAGTTCCCTTGCTACTCGTGGGACCTATATGAGCTCATACACAATTAAAAAAACGCGGACGACCAGAGCGGTGAATCTGGAAGGATAACAGACCACTTTAAGAGGAGGAGTTCTATAAACTACCCCCCTGAAGCCATTTATACTAAAAGAAAAATGTCCACCGGCGACAAGCCGGAAGAAAAAGTATACAAAAAGAAGACATGCTATGAGGCAATCGAGTTACTCGACTACCTTGCGGACATATCGAAGCAGCTTTTAAAGTTTGATTCGCTAGTTAAAGAGCACACTACCACACCGAAGCCCATTAAGGACTTGTGTAAGAACCTCGCAAAAAGACATTCTTTCCAGAAGATGGATCTGGTGAAAGACTGGCTGGTTAAGAACTCAATGGAACCAGTAGAGAAACTGTTAATAGAGAAGGAGACCCAGGTTGATATGGGAGCCAAAAAAACCGTGGAATGCGGTACCCAAACCGACGCATGGCACGGTCCCCCCAGCGCGGTCAGGATGACGAGTTTTGATGGAATAAACTCTTACGAAGACTTTCAGAGGCACGCTCGCTTTGATTGGCCTGAGGGGATCTTTAAAAAGACAAGCGTTGAAGTGCGGAACCCCCTTGACTCGGTCTGCAACGTGAAAGTTGTGGTCTTAGAGTCAAACGACCCAAATATGGCCCTGTCTATACAGAGATTATACAGGGACTGATACCCGGCTCTCTCCACCCTCGAAGGCGACTTCGAGATGATGGAAAACTCCTATACGGTGAGAGTAGGCGGCGTAAGGAAAAAAACGGAGGAGAGAATCGTTAAAGTAAAGGCCAATACACCGGAGAAAATATGGCTCGCCCTGGAGCGGGTCAGAGAAGAAACCAAGGCGGGAGACTCGGTGGCACTACATCACCTTAGTTTCATGCAGGTGCATGATTTGCGGAAGATGGCTGAAGTCATCTTCTCGAAGACGGAGGTAAGTAAGGTGCAGATCCATACTACGGCCACAAGGAAAGAAAGGCTCACCTATGGATTCATAGTCTCGAAGAAAGATTCGTCTTATTCACAATTACTCGAGGGGGTGGAGAAAGCTGTTGGGGACTCGAAGGCGAAAGATGCCATCCGTAGTCTGCGCAGCACTAAAGATGGGAACCTTCTTATTACTCTGGTTAAGGACCAGGATGCAGCCAACAGCATCAAAACCGCCATCACTAACAAGGAGAGCGGGTTAACGGCCAAGATGGTGGGTGCGGAGAAGCAGGCCATCATACATATAAGAGGCATGACCGAAAATACTGAGGAATCACATCTAAAGGCAGCCATTAAAAAGGAATTGGGCACCTGGGAGCCCAATTTCCTAATTAAGCAACTCAGACCAATGCGTAACAGTACCAAGGCGGCCACGGTGGTACTAAGCGCACAGGCGGCCACGAAAATATTGGAAGTCGGACACCTCAAGGTTGGCCTCGTACGCTGCGAGGTGGAAAAGAGGTACATTGTGAAAAAATGACAAAGGTGCTGGAGCTACCTCCATGAAAGTAGTAAGTGTAATGGACCCGACCGCACTGGGTGCTGTCAAAACTGTGGCAAGAAGGGGCATGCTTTCGATGCTTGCAAAGAAGAGGAGTTCTGCGCGGTGTGCGAGCAGTCGCACCGTATCGGCAGCGGGAGATGTCCTGCCTTCCGAGAGGCGCTTCAGAAAGTAAAGGCGGCGGACCAAGGTAGATCCTCCGAACGTTCCCCACCACTATTCAACCAGCGGCCGGCCACCGGAAATAAAGTCACTAAAACAAAACGCGCGGGGACTCCGTCTAAGTAAGATATTCCTACCCAAGATATCGCTGCTACTTCTCGCACGCAACAGGAGGAGACCGAAATTAATGAGGCCTTAAGCCGTCGCCCTCCTACTACAGAAGACCTGGAGAGGATGGATGACGAGGTGTTCAACGGAGGAGTGTTTACCGACGAAGGACTTTTGGATAATTACGATGTGATGCTAAATGAGGCCACAGAGAATTTGCGTCATGTTAGGGAGACGACGAGTTCCCCCTTTCCACCCCCCCACCTAGGAAAGGGAACCTTGGATGTCTCAAATCCCCCTCAAGAACAATGCAGCGGTAGTGGCAGCACAAGTACGCTACCCCCCAAGGAGTCTTCCCATCAGGATGGCTCTGGGACCGAGGAAAATGTAAGAAATGTCGATTAGTGTTCACCCATTCTGCTTTTACACTTCGGGACTATTGGTTGGGTAGTTTTTCGTTACTAGCGCGATGACGACGGCGGCGAACAGACAGCTCAGGATTTTACAAGTGAATGTTGGTAGAGCCAAGGTGGCGCACGACTTGGTCTATGCGAAGGCCTTAGACATCGGGGCGGATCTGGTGATCGTACCAGAATCCAATAAAAATATCGCTAGTAAGTTTGGGTGGGTGACGGATGTGCTCCGCGACGTCGCTCTCCACCTTATCAATAAGAACGTGAGTATCCAAAAGATCCAAAGGAAGGAAAGTGTAGTCAAAATCAACTTAGTTGATGTGGCTATTATAGCCTGCTACATCTCTCCTAACGTCAACATGGCGGTCTACCGAGATAAGGTGGACAGCATCATGGAAGCTGCTCTGGTGGAAAAGGATTTCATCATAGCCGGGGATATAAACGCGAAATCCGTTCTATGGGGTTCCCCAAGGAACGACAGTAGAGGAGAGGTATGGAATGAGTGGATCTCCTCTCTCGATCTGGTCACCGCGAATAACGGTAAGCCTACTTTCGAGAGGGGGGATTGGCGCATCCATATCGACGTTACGCTGGTGTCAACCAAGTATTCCAGTAGGGTCACGAAGTGGGATGTGCTGGATGACAATCTATTCACATTCCACAAGTATATCTCCTACGAGATCGGATCCAGGGGGTCGACCAGTGGCGGTAGAAAGGTCATGACTTTCGATAGGGCAACCTTCATCGACCGTGTTAGGGATCTCCGCGGGGAGCCCCTGACTTTGCCAGCCTTAGAGATGTCATGATACGCGCGCATAGGGCGAGCACGAGGCGCAGCCAGATTCCGTATACGGTACCGTACTAGTGGAACGAGGAGGTACAAGCAACTAGAATTCACTGTTTCAGACTAAGACGCATCGCACAGAGGGACAGAACCCTGCAATCCAGGGACACATACAAACAAGCCAAAAAGGACCTCACCAAGGTCATCAGGAGGTCCAAACGAATGTGCTGGATGAACCTGTGCGATGCGCTCGAGGACGACATATGGGGCGAGGCCTACAGGATTGCCACTAAGGCCCTGCGTGTCGAAGCCCCATATAGACTCACCGAGAGTAGAACGAGAGACATTGCGGACATCCTCTTTCCCAGGAAGCCTGATTTGTTCTTCATGCCCGCCACATGTGAGCGCCCTGAAGCCGTCACTTCCATGGAACTCACCAGAGCAGTGGAAGCGATCAAGACTGGGAAGTCGCCGGGAACGAACCGTGTGCCGCCGGAGGCCGTTAAAATTTTGGTAGCAGCGCAGCCTGAGTTGGTCAGATTGGTACTGACCCAGCTCCTCACGGCTCAAATTTTCCCTGACGTTTTGAAGAGGGCACGCCTCACCCTAATTCCGAAGCCCGGTAAAAATCCGGAGGAGGCCAGATCCTACCGACCGATCTGTCTCCTTGATAGTCTAGGCAAACTCTACGAAAACGTAGTTAAGAACCGCCTACAAGCGGAATTGGATGCTATAAACGCCATCTCTGATAGGCAATTCGGATTCAGGAAAGCCAGATCGGCGGTAGATGCTGTTAAGTTCATTACAGACCGCGTTAAAGCCACGGCGAGGAGGTGGGCAGTAGTGATCATGTTCGATGTTAAAAATGCATTTAACTCGGCAGGTTGGGGACATATAGTCCGCAGGATGGAGGCCCTCAACGTGTCGAGTTATCTGACAAACGTGATCAAAAGCTACCTAACTAATAGGTACGTGTCTGCAGGTAACGACGACATTAAACTTACGGCAGGTGTTCCACAAGGGTCCGTCTTAGGCCCGACGCTGTGGAACATCCTCTACGACGAGGTCTTAAATATACGATACGGTCGGGACTGCATCGCGGTTGCATACGCTGACGACCTGGCCATTCTCGTAACCAGCGATATGTACTGGGAGGTGGTTAGTACGGCCGAGACGTGTTTCAGGCGGGTGAATGCCTGGATGAACGAGAACGACTTGAACTCGCAGGCGGTAAGACAGAGGTGGTTATCCTAAAGGGACCTAGGGATAGACCGGACCTATTGTTCCATTTTGGAAACAGCGAGGTCAAGTCGAGCCTCTGTGCCAAATATCTTGGCGTGGACCTCGACAAAGGGCTGGGATTCACCAAACACCTCGCAAGGGTGGTGAGGAAGGCCGAGGCACAAACTGCAGCTCTCCGGAAAATAACACCAAATATCGGAGGGCCAAGTAGTGCCCGGAGAAGACTGTACCTACACGTCGTACAGTCTACCCTTCTCTATGGGGTTCCGGTCTGGGTTGAGGTTCTACGTCACAAGAAATACAGAGATATGATAAACAAGGCACAGAAGAAGCCTCTGTTGAATGTAGTAAGCTCATACAAGACTGCATCAACCGTGGCTCTACAGGTGATCGCGGGCGCCCCTCCCATACATCTGCTAGCTAAGGAACGCCAGTTCCTATATGAGCACCGCCACGGCCACTTACCCGAGGTAAGATCGGCCGCACGACAACAACTCCTGGCGGACTGGCAGCTGGAATGGGAGGCGGAATCTACCAAAGCCCAGTGGACCAAAAGGCTGATCCCGAACGTAGAGTCGTGGTACGCCTGCGAGTTCAAGAGAGTAAATTTTTACTTTACACAATTTTTGACCGGTCATGGATCATTCAGGGCATTCACCCACAGGATCGGGAAGTCGGACGACGACCTGTGCCGGACCTGTCGCGTGAGGGAAGACGCAGAACACTGCGTTTTCCAGTGCAGCGTCTTTGCTCACGAGCGGGTCAGGCTACGTAGTAGGTTTAGCGACATCGGCCCTAACAATATTGTTAATTTTGCGATCGGAAACAAGGCGGATTTCGAGGCCATAATTGACATTATAACCGGTATAGTTAAGAGAAAATCCGAGTTGGAACGACTAGAGCAGAATGGGTGAGGCGGGTCAACACAATAGTTGTAAAATAAAAAAATAAATATAAAAAATAAAAAAAATAAAAAAGCAAAATAAGAAATAATAAAAAAAAAATAATCCGCGTCAGAGAAATATGACCCTAATTCTTCTAGGGCTCATTCTATCCGCCACACTACAGAAGAGTCACCCAAGCCCTGCCGTTTTCAGGCAGGGGTTGGCCCACCTTCCTCCGTGTAGGAATCAGACTTTTCTCTATTTAGTCCTACCGTTTCTAGGCTGGAAAATAGACCCTTAAATGACCCAATGCTTCTGGTTACCTTTTTACAGACAGCTCGGGATATCCCCATGCATCGCTCCCTAAGGAGCACGTCCAGGGATATTCCGGGTCGGAAGAGGGGGTGGTTTTAGTTGGTAGGTGGCTGGTCATGGGGGCATGCGGGACGCACGGGCCATATGGGTACTAGGGACACCTTCCCTAGTCTGCTAAGAGCGTTCCACCTAAGTCCAAAAAAAAAGGTCCGCGCGGGCCAACCGCCTCAACCCGCCTGACCGCTTTTGCTAGAATGAGAATTTATTTTTTTCCGCGCGGTTTTAATGTTTACTGCAATGATAATTTAGTTTATTCGCTCTTTTATAATAAGAAATAATAGTTCTCCATGGATTAATTTTATAAATAATTGTACATTATAATAAACAAAAGTAATAAAGTCAATCTTATTGAAACCGTAATTGTGTGTGACTTATGTATTTCTAAAACCATTCCAGTATTAACTATTAACTAAATCAGTACTTGAAAAATAAATTTACAACAAAACTACTTACCTCAATGTTATAACAAGAATTCTTCCGGAATGATAGCCTGCTTATGTAAATTACACCAGTTTTTAATTAAACGATACTCCTTCTTCTTCTTAAAGTGCCTATCCGTTCCGGATGTTGGCGATCATCATGGCTATCTTGACTTTGTCTACCGCAGCGCGGAACAGTTCAGTGGTAGTGGTATTATACCACTTTTGTAAATTTTGAAGACAGGAAATGCGTCTTCTTCCCGGTCCTCTTTTACCATTTACATACCTTCCCTTGGAGAATCAGTTGGAGAAGGCCGTAACGTTCTTGATTTCTCATTACATGTCCTAGATATTCTTACTTTTTTGTTTTGATGGTTATGAGAAATTCACATTCTTTCCCCATTCTACGCAGGAATTCCACGTTAGTAATTCGGTCAGCGCAGGATATACGTAAGATGCTCCTATAACACCACATTTCGAAAGCTTCGAGCCGATTCATAGATGTAACAGTTAGTGTCCAAGCTTCCATTCCGTAGAGCAGAACTGTGAATATATAGCATTTCAACAGACGGTATTTTGTTTTTAATGATATGTCTCGACTGTTGAAAATGGGTCTCATTCTAAAGTATGCTGCTTTCGCTTTTATTATTCGCTGTTTAATTTCTGAGTAGTCCCATTCGCTATTTAAATTCGTACCCAGATATGTATATTCTCAACTCTTTCGATATTCTGTTGGTTGACTGTAAGTTGAGAGTTTAATATTGTTTTTAACGATACTCCACTTTCTCCAAAATATATTTAAAAGTCTCTTGAGTCATTCTCATATACTGGAAGAATCGTTCATTATCTTTTAATTTTTGAAATAGATGATGATATTCTCCATAAATTAATCTTTCTCGATTAATAGGATGTACATCAACTCTCTTTCTTTTCAGTTTAGTCAAAACAGAATCTAAAGCAATTATATCATCATCGGAAGACGACATTTTTCTACAAGTAGTAGACGCAACTGCCATATTTGAACGATCTCTCTCGCTTTTACCCGTCTTCACTGTGTTACCATACCCGCGCGCGAGAACCGCGCGGTTTGCCCGCTAGCGGAAACCGCTTTCACTATGTGTGTCGCCTATGACTATAAACCTATAAAGTATCAGAATAATGTCATTTTGTATATTTGGCGGTTTCCCAATTTCATCCCAACATTTGGCAAAACCCTCACGGCGTAACCCAGAACAGCTAATATCACGTACCGGATAATTGGCGTAAGCCTAACTTTTCCTTGGCATCACCTGATCAATGGTTCTGGCCAGAGGGCGTAACCCAAAAATTGTGGTTATATTGACAAGCTATTTTATGGTTTCTGGAAACATCTACTGCTGTGGAAAAAGTTTCTATTGTATATCTTGAGCCAGGTCATACTTATATGCCTGTTGATTCATTACATGCCACAATTGAGTCAAACCTAAAAAAGAAAATAATTTGGGCTCCTTTAGAATGGCCAACGGTTATTGTTAATTCACGTACACAACCGCAGCCCTACGAGGTAGAGGTATTGAATTATACTGACTTCAAACATTTTAAAGCTCTTCAAAAAGCTATTTTTCCCTTATTAAAGAATGATAGTACCTAACGGAAATAACAAAAAACTATCCGAATTGAAGCTAATAGCTTTTGAAAAAAATTCCTCCACGGTGATAGCAAAAGATTCGGAAAGTGAAGAAATAAGAATTTGCGTGAAAGGACAAAAGACAAGGCAATCAACCATTACTTTACCTTCACTGGCACCGCTATATAACGAAGAATTAAAATTGGTATCTACTAAAAAATACGAGGATCTAGTGAATTTAATTAAAAATAATGTTATTCCAAATCGGTACCACGAAGAATATTATCCAAATGAGATCAGACACTTCGGAGCCGGATGAACTTGCTGAAACTGATGAGGAAGACTAATTTTTGTATATTCTGTTTATTATTAACACATGTACTCGTAATATAGCACTATTTAGGATTACTATTTTTTATTATTGTATACCTATAAGATCATTAAAAACAAATTATTAATAATTGTTAAAATTCTGAACTGGATGTATTATTGTCCTAAATGTTTTGCACATTTGTTGTATATCCGAAAAAAAAATCACATTTTATACAAGATATACAAAACTTTTTTATTTGTTTCAGTTTTTTAAGTGATTCCACCCACAGGCTCGTTGGTGTAGGTATAGCATTTATTTTAAATAATACAACTATGCCTATGCCTGCACATTCTGCATCTGCACAACACACAGCTGATTGATATTGATACTAAAAAATATCTTTTAATATCTGTTTTAGAATAAGCAGGTCATGTTTGCTGAATTGGAGATCCCATAATAGGAATGTCAAGTTCATCAAAATAGTTAGTTAAGCTTATCACATTTCTTAAACATATTTCAGTGAGCGTGAGAATCATTAAGGAATACAATAATACAAACGTTAAACAAATCAAAAATTATTGATGAATTTAAACAGTATTTTTTCTCGGAATTCATTATTTTTTTATTATCCTGTAACTAAGTATTAAGGTTTTATTATCTAAGATGACCCGGCAACCGGCAAAACCGGTTATTACGAAGTAAAAAAACCGCCAAAAAAGCCAACCAACATAAAGGGGTTTCTGACATTTACAGCGTAACCCTCATCAATAGTCATATTTAAACAGGCCAGCCAAAAGGCGTAACCCACAAAATATGATATAAAATTCTTATTTCTTATATTTTTAAGCAATAATATAAATTTTTGTTGTATTTATTTATTTCGGGAGATGACGTGCTACAAGTAAATAGTGAAAGAAAATTTAAACTAGCTACATAGCACAAGTAATTAGGTTTTTTAAGCCTCCTGTAAAATTCATAAATTGAGGGTTACGCTCTTTTGCCTTTATACCATCGATATAATGTAAAATAATTGGATAAAAATTTTTTTACTGTCCGCATTTGTACCATTATTTATTGTCCGCGTCCGTTGTTGAGAGTGTCCGTTGAAAGGAGTTAATAAGTACAGGTTCGCATATTGTCGAATTATTTTTGTTTTAAAAATCGTCCCTATCGTTAAGAGAGAGTTTACTGTATTACTTTTTTTCACTAGTTAAAAAATGAAACTACATATAATATAGTAGGGGAGGAAAGTATGCTAAATGTGCAGTCACTCGAGCGCTTAGGGGACCTATTGGGTTGTGAAGACTAGGTTCTAAAACCAAAAAAAATTAAGTAAAGTTTTCCGTTTTAGTGGGGAATTGTTTCAAATAAAAGTTACTTATTGTACGTAAGGAATCCGAATCTGCAATAAAAAATGGGGGCTCCTATTTAAAATTTTAAGTAACCCTCCAACCCAATCTCCGTTGGGGGTCGTGTTTGGTGCAATTCGATAGATTTTTCAAACATATTGAATAAGTGTATTTTTAAGCTTTTCGATCTGATCATTTCGAGAAATATCGCGGGATTCGTATTAAAAATTTAAAGTTTACCCCCACCCCTCTCCGTGGGGAGTCGTGTTTGGTATCATTAGATAGATTTATGACAAATATTGAGCACGTATTTTTTAGTTTTTAGATCTATCGTTCATTTCGCGAAATATTCGCTTTTTTCTTGTGAAACTTTGTGACTCACCCATTTCCTTACGCCCCGCCCAGATCGTCAGATTTTTTAAATATAAACTGTTTTGCATGTAGTTAACTTACACATTCTCGATTCGGACGTCGAGTAGTAAGGTCACTGCTTGCACACTCTACTCATAACGACGAAGAGCGAGAAGTTTGAGAGCATCAATTGCTGAAGATAGCAGAGCACGGTTAGCCCCAAGGAATTAGTTTGGACCCACCGAAAAACCAACGACGCTTGGCCGTGTAAACCAAAGGTAGACGGATAGTGGGGTTTCAGAGGAATACTCTGGCCCCGGGCTCGAGTGCAATACACTCGCCCCGAACTCTACCTAGCGTTCACGCACGGCTGCAAGAACAAGTGCCAGTACGGGGTACAAACTAATTTTGAAAAAGGCTTTCAACGAGGGACCAAATAGCAGCAGGGTAAACTGCACAAATCACAGGTAGTATAGTCACTGTCAAAACATCGGAAAGGCTAGGAGGGATAGGACAAGCCATCTTTATCCCTGGGGTTTACCCCTCAGAACACCCTGAGGCTGGGGTGCCCTCCTACTCGCTGAACCGACATCCAATCCAAGCACGACATGTCTATCCGAGATAGATCATCCGATTCCACCCGGTCGCTCCGTTCCCGGACGACCAAAGAAAATGTCGAAACATCCAACCAATACTCTAGCCTTAAGGAAGAAGGCAAAAACCACCCCCTAACGAATACAATCGCTCTCAGGCGGAGATGGATCTGGCTAAAGAAAATGCAGACCTGGCTATGGCACAGGCGAGGTTTAGGCAGAGCTATCGCCGCATGAGAGCGGAAGACCCCGAAAACCCCATGCTATTGAAGTACGATACTGAGTACCGTGAGCTTCAGGCAGCAAGGGAATACATCAAACAAGGCGCAACTCCAAAGGTAAAATCTATTCAAACATCCGAAACGTCAAATCAACGATCCAAATCAGCATCATCTTCTCATCGATCAAAATCACAACATCGCACTTCTTCACGGCCCAAAACTTCTTCTCACACTCAATCATCTCAAACATCAAATCAAACTTCTATACAAACATCTACTCAATCTTCTTCACAAACATCACAACAATCTGCCACGAATCAAGCCCAACAATCAAATCAAACTCCAAACAATGCTCAAAACAATTCGTCTGACTTCGCCTTCCAAAGAAGACAACGCAAATCATATGCCAACGCTGCCGCAGCAAGCACCCGCCCACGCAATCCCAACGTAGTCAACTCCATGAACAACCCTAAGATCTACGAATACTTAATTAAGGACCTTCCAACGGACCTTTGCGTGCAACGAACATTCTATCGTCAACTGAACGCCACCCCCCTTCTAAATAATAAAATCCACTCTATGAAAGTCCTTTCCCACGGTATCGCTCACATGCGATTATTCAATTCACTAAATGCAGAGGAAATCGAAACCACTATCCGTAAAGCCACAGGCCAGACAATGATTACGGTCACAAGCCGTACCAGGAATCAATCCAATTCCAACAACTCTCCGACATACCTCCTCTGCATTACTGGCGTCGAATCTGACTACTCCGAGGATGAGATCACCGCTTTGCTCACCGAACAGGACTTCCCAGTCGTCAAACTGTGGCGAGTAAAATCCTACAGGCTTGGGCGAGACTCTTTGGTGGTCAAGGTGGTGACCAATTCCCAGGAAAAGTATACACAAGCACTGAGCCGGGGCATTTCTTTCGACGGTACAATTTACAACGTCGAGCTCCCACACAGCTCCGATCCCGTACGTCCAACCCCGAAGTACTGCAGCAAATGCTGCATGAACGGGCACAACATCGACGAATGCCGTGAAAAAGCTTTCGTCTGTCCTCACTGCGGCGGTAACCACAAATCAAGTGCCTGCCAAACCCCTGAGCAACCCAAATGCCCGAATTGCAGCGGTGACCACCCTGCATATTCAAACAAGTGTCCCGACAGACACACAGTCCCATCCTCCGCCCAAGAGATTCAACCTCTCATGGTTGAAAGATCATTTCCACCACACGATATGCCTTTGGAGACGCAAAACATCATACTGATTCAAACAACGCTTCTGTTGAACTTGATGCCTGAACTCAGGGAACAAATAGCTACAATCACCGCTAACCTGGTCAGCCAGATCTATGATCACTCAACCGTGACCCATGGACATGGCAGCCAGATCAAACTGGCCTTCAGCCCGAACAACTAAACCCCCCCTTTATGGATTTCACCCTAGGTGCAGTTAACTGTCAGGGTCTCTCCAAAAAGAGACCCCTCATCAAGAATATCCTGTCGAAGCATAACATTCAAATCCTTGCACCCACAGATACTCTGTCGAAAAGCGATCCACACTTCGCAGGATATTCGATCATCCATCGAAGCCGCTGTCAGGTTTCACGCGGGAATGGTATTCTCGTTAAACACGGAATACCACACAGCATACATACATTCCCACAAAATTTTCGTCCACCAGACGTGGACTTCCTGGCAGTTGACGTGCACATCCCCAACAACGAAACCCTCACGATAGTCTCTTACTACAAACACCCGGATCAACCACTCAACAGGCATTTGCTAGAGTATTTTTCAAGGCTCGGCAAGGCCGTGTTGATGGGCGATCTGAATTGTAGACACACTCAGTTTGGTGATCACCGTCAAAACCCAGAAGGCATCCGCCTCACGGATTTACTACTAGACCTTCCAATCTCTCGAATCACCAACACTGAATACACGTTTCTGAACGCTGCTGGGGCTTCTATTGTTGACCACATCCTAGTTACTAGTAACATTCTGGATCGGTTCGAGGATAGATGCCACATCGGTGACTCAATAACGTCAGACCACGTACCACTTCTTGTCAACACTGACATACTAACTCCAAAACAACCCTACCCTCCAAGAACTATAAGAGACTATCGTCACGCTAACTGGACTGAATTCAAAAATTTCATCACTCAAAATCTTCCAATGTTAGGCGAACTCGACACTAATGATAGTATCGACACTAGTGCAACCGAAATTGAGAACCTCATCACCGAGGCAATCACGCACGCAATTCCACTCAAACAAATAACCTATACATCACCGGCACTACCTCAATACATCATTGCCAAAATTCAACAAAAAAGACGTCTTCTACGTCAATATAAGGCCAACAGAAACCCACTAATCAAAACAGAATACAACCGAATCTGCGCCAGGATAAAGAGAGAGATATCTGACCTAACGGCTCGCCGGTGGGAAGATACTACCTCAAAACTGGACTACAGAGACGGTAGTAAATTCTGGCACAAATTCAAAGTCCTAACAAAACAAAAATTATCTCAACCATCTCATCTGTTGGTCAATAATCACATAATCAATTCCCCAGAAGGGAAAGCCGAAGCATTCAAAAATTCGCTTCAAACCAATTTTCAAACTCCAGACAACCCGAACTTTGATCACTTATTTAAACTCAACACAGAATACATAGTAAATGTTACTCTCAATCACCACGTTCCAGTCTATGATCCTATCATGGACCCCCTCACAAACAGGGAAACGGAGAGCTTTTGCCAAATAGGTAAAAACAGCGCTCCCGGACCTGATGGCATCAACCGAAGATGCCTCAAAAAACTTCCAGAGAGTATCATCCCTCTTCTAACTAAAATATTCAATGCATGTCTCAAAAACAGCCACTTCCCTACTCCTTGGAAAGTGGCCAATACCATCATGCTTTTGAAAAAAGGCAAACCCCCAACCAACGTGGAATCCTATAGACCAATTTCTTTAATCAACACTCTGGGCAAAGTTCTTGAGCTAATCCTAAAAGAGAGGCTCAATGACTTTCTCGAAAACCACAATATCATACCAAAATTTCAATACGGATTCCAGTCAGGTAAATCTACCAAACATGCAATAACTGATTTCACTACTAAAGTTACTCAAACCATCAACGATGGTTCATTCGCCATAGCCACATTCCTGGATGTGCAGAAGGCTTTCGATCAGGTCTGGCATGACGGACTTGTTCGGAAGCTTCTGGACATCGGGCTACCATTACAATTTATCAAAATTGTACACTTATACCTCCACAACCGAACTGTCAGAGTGAAAATAAGTGATCAAAAGTCCACACCCTTCACTCCACAAGCTGGAGTTCCCCAGGGTTCAGTCCTAGCACCGCTGTTATACATCATCTACAACAGCGATATCACCAACCAAAATATCCCAGGCACTCGGCTGTTTCTCTATGCAGACGACACGGCTCTGCTCACAACAACCTCTCGATACAACCCAAGACTCCTCTTCAGAAGAGCCCAGGCTCTGTTGGACGGTGTCGGCGAATGGTGTTGTAAGTGGAGAGTCACGCTGAACGCGAACAAAACAACAACAATTGTGTTTCGCGCCCCTTCTGTGTCACATAGAATCATAATTAATGAAGACGACCAATATCCTCTGAGACTGTTGGGAGAAAGGCTTGCTGTTAGTCCGACTGCGAACTATTTAGGAGTTCTGTTCACCAGGACTCTTAACTGGAACGCAGATCTAAAGGCAACTTTAGATAGGGTAAGGAACAGGGCCAGACTTCTCAACTCTCTCTCTGGACGAATTGGCAAGACACACAAGAAGACTCTCATTCACACTTACAAGACCTTTATTCGACCCGTCATGGAGTATAAATCTTGCCTTTACTCTCTCTGCGCTAGAGCAAAACAAGAGTGGTTGTTGAGTGCTGAACGTCGAATCTTGCGTAGATGTAACTATGAGCACTGGCGATATCCCTCAAACGAAATCCATAACATCTCGAACATCCCCAAAATCACCGAGAGAATAAACTCTCTGAACAGGAACTTCACAATCAAAGTAATCAACGGCCCCCCCTCCGACACACAAGAATCTTTCAAATGTTCCTGTTAATCTTCCGGCCACGTACTCTACCGAAAGCCCAAACGCAAAAAGATTCATTTACCGTCCGCTCTAATGCAAACATGCATTGACGAACTCCCGGTAGAGTACGAAAACATCCTCGAGGCTACCCCGTTAGCCTACCGTACCCACCTTTAACATCTCCTCTTCCCTACCCCGAACAGGGAGAAGTTGGTTTTTTGCGGTTTCCCAACTTCATTGCACAATTATACCTGTTCGTCCCAAGAAAATAGCCGCAACTATTTTCTCCACTCGAACTCACACTGTCCACGCCGCGCTCAAAACCACCTCCTGACCGCCGACGAGGGACGCAGGTTCGCCTGTCCTTGTACAATGGTTTCTAGGGAGACTGGTCGAGAGCAAAGCACGGACAGTACACGTAAATGTCTATGGAACCAACAACAATCCACAAACTTTCTTCTCTGTTGTCTTCTTAGCCTTCTGGACACCACCGTCCGACACCACAGGATCCAAAAACACCTGGACACGGCGCTTGCCCCAGTGCGTTTTTCGGACTGTCTGCTTTTGCTGCCAACACTAAACATTCACTACAAACCCTGAAGAGGACAAAATCCTAAACGGGGACAATCATTGAACGCATTTCCACATAGCACTTTATCTATACACGCAAATCAAACAATGGTAGTAGTAGTAGTTAACTTACCTTATCGTAATCTGATGATTTCGAGTTTTTCTAAGGATACATTTTTTTTTCGGCCCCCCTTATTAACGAATTCCGCTGTGTTTAGAGCCAATATGTGGTAGAGATACATCTACAGGGTACCAGGTTTCTCCCCATATGATAATCTGACGCGCTCGAGTTACTGCAAAAATCTCCGCCGTCCGCTTGGGCTCCCCTACCAATAGGTAGCTAGGATTTTGACGTTTATTAGGTACCTACCTAAATAAAAATTACTTAACATTGTCAAAATTTATATCGCATAAGTTTACAGTAAACTACATTTTATGGTCTAAAATATATTTTAAATATGATATTATTGCAGTTTGTGGTCTACATACATACTAGATTAGTGTCACACTACACACTACACACTACTTAGTGTCATACATACTAGATTGTGGTCTACATACATACTAGAAGCCAATTAAAAATATTCAGAAACTTGAGTGTAGGTATTATAAGAAGTTACTGTTAATAGTATATAACCACGTTACAGGAAAAATTGTTGTATAAGAGCGATAACCTAGTGAGTAGACCTCGGATTCGTAAACCAGAGGTTTCGAGTTCAAATCCGGGGTGTGGATCTCCGATTTTTTTATTTATTTTTACTGCATTCATGTCTATAGACAATGCTGCAATCTATAGGCAGGGGGAGCAAAGTATGCTAAATTTGCAGTCACTCGAGCGTTATGAGGACTAATTGGGTTGTGACTATTAGGTCCTAAAACCAAAAAAAGTTTTCACTTTAGTTTCCATTTTTAATTTAATTTTCCATTTCCAATAGGTAATCGTTTTTCCGATTATAGCGCCATCTATCCATAATTCGAAAAAATGTCTTGAATAAAAGTTGCTTATTTTTACGCAAAGAATCCAAATCTGCAATACAAATTTGGGGGTCCCATTTAAGATTTTAGAGTAACCCCCCACCTCACCTCCGTTGGGGGTCGTGTTTGATACCATCCGATAAATTTTTTAATAAAACTTTGAAAGTGTATTTTGCAGTTTTTCGATCTGATGTTCATTTTGTGAAATATCGCGGGGTTTGTATTTAAAATTTTAAATTTACCCCCCACCCCTTTCCGTGGGGGGTCATGTTAATTCGATAGATTTTTGAAAAATAGTGAAGACGTATTCTTTAGTTTTTCGATCTGATGTTCATTTCGCGAAATATTCGCTTTTTTTTGTGAAAGTTTTTGACTCATCCATTTCCTTACCCCCCGCTCAAATCGTCAGATTTTTGAAATATACACTCTTTTGCTTGTACTAAACTTACCTTATCTTAATCTGACATTTCGAGTATTTTTAAGGATAGACTTATTTTTTCGGGCTCCTCTTAACGAACCTCCCTGTGTTAACAGCCAATATGCGGTAGAGGTACATCTGCAGGGTACCAAGTTTCGCTCTACGCGCTCGAGTAACTGCAAAAATCCCTGCTTGGGCTCCCCTACCACTATTGCAATGCGGTTTATAACTATATATTTAACATCAAACTAGTGCATATCTATATCTAATTGAATATACAGGGTGTTTGGTAAAGAATGGGCCATAACTTAACCTCAGATTCCTGAGCTTAGAATAGGTAGATTTAGGCTAACTCAGTGGTTCCCAACCTTTTTCCGATGATCGCCCCCTTAGACATGTTTCGTCAGTTATGAATACTACAATCGCCCCCCTCTCAAATTAAATTGAAACAAATAAGTAATCATTAAAAATAGACAGGCGAAAATGTCGGGTTCGTTGGGAAAAATATTCCCATGAGATTTTTTGCATAATCATATTCGTGAGACATCCCAGAATAAGGTTCAAGAAGTCGCCCACGTGAAAAGTGGTCCAAATTTTTTTTAACAATTTTTTTTAATCAAATTGCAAAAATCAGTATTTTTTTCCCGGACAATTTTTTTTTTAGGTTTTTTGGACCATTCTAGACAAAAAAGGGCTCTTATAATTCTTCTTTAAAGTTGATCTTTTTTGAGTTATAAGCAATTTAAAATTTGAAAAACACGAAAATTGCCATTTTTAAGACTTAATAACTCGGTTAAAAATTATTATTATGAAAGTCAGAAAGTGACTAAAACAAAGTTTAAAGCCCCCGCTACATGATCCTGAAGAAATATGTGTCATTAATTTATTACTATGCTGTTATTTTTAATTAATAACAATGAGCGGTTAGATCGTATTGACGCGGCTGTAAATGTGAGTGCGAGTAAGATACACAATTGGACTGCCGGAATGACATCTCTCTCGCACTCAGCATTAACGGCCGCGTAACACGTGCATGGCGCTCATTATTATTATTTAAAAATAATAACTTAGTAATAAAATAATGACAAAAATTTCTTCAGGATCCTGTAGGGAGGGCTTTAAACTTTGATTTAGTCATTTTTTGACTTTCAGAATAATAACTTTTAACCTAGTTGTTAAGCCTTAAAAATCGCCATTTTTCGTTTTTTTTTCAATTTTAAATTGCTTATAACTCGAAAACAATCAACTTTAGAAAAAAATTATACAGAACTTTTTTGTCCAGAATAGTCCAAAAAAACTAAAAAAAATTTCTCCGGGCCAAAAATATTGATTTTTACAATTTGATTAAAAAAAATTGTTAAAAAAAATTTGGACCACTTTTCACGTGGGCGCGACTTCTTGAACCTTATTCTGGGATGTCTCACGAATGTGATTATGGAAAAAAATCTTATGGGAATATTTTTTCCAACGAACCCGCCGTTTTCGTCTTGTCTAAAAAGGTACGTATCCATATTTATTTATTTTTATATTTCGTAAAATGATAAATGATTATATGTAATGGCTTCCTTGGGCCTGGTGTGTCTAACATAATTTCTTTATGTCTGGCTTAATGTTGGTTAATAGCAACCTCAAATCCCCTCTTTAAATTATGTCCAGCCTATTTCTTTGTTTGTTTTTCAATATGCATACAGAACTAAAACCTTTCTCCACTAAATATACAGGGTGTAACAAAAATACAGGTCATAAATTAAATCACATATTCTGAGACCAAAAATAGTTCCAATGAACCTAACTTACCTTAGTACAAATATGCACAGAAAAAAAGTTACAGCCCTTTGAAGTTACAAAATAAAAATCGATTTTTTCGAATATATCGAAAACTATTAGAAATTTTTTATCGAAAATGGATATGTGGCATTCTTATGACAAGAGCATCTTAAAGAAAAATTATAGTGCAATTTGTGCTCCCCATAAAAATTTTATGGGGGTTTTGTTCCCTTAAACCCCCCAAACTTTTCTGTACGTTCCATTTAAATTATTATTGTGATACCATTAGTTAAATCCAATATTTTTAAAACTTTTTTGGCTCTTAGTATTTTTTCGATAAGGCAGTTTTTATCGAGTTACAGCTTCTTTTTAAATATGTTTACATAAAAATTTTATGGGGGTTTTGTTCCTTTACACCCCCCAAATGTTTGTGTACGCTCCAATTAAACTATTACTGCGATACCATTAGTTAAACAAAATGTTTTTAAAACTTTTTTGCCTCTTTGTATTTTTTCGAGAAGGCACCTTTTATCGAGATATGGCTTCTTTTTTAATACGGTTCAAAATATACCTAAAAATGTAAATCATACATAAATTTTCATATTATTACCAAGTCTCCATAATCGTACTTAACCATATACAAATATGTGGTGGATTTGACAAATATTCAAAATATCTCGATAAAAACTGACTTTTCGAAAAAGCACTAAAAGCCAAAAAAGTTTTAGAAATATTGTGTTTAAGTAATGGTACTACAATAATAATTTAATTGGAACGTACACAAAAGTTTGGGGGGGTTTAAAGGAACTAAACCCCCATAAAATTTTTATAGGGAGCACAAATTTCCCTATAATTTTTTCTTAAGATACCACTGTCATAAGAATGTTATATGTCCATTTTCAATAAAAAAACTTTAATAGTTTTCGATATATTGAAAAAAATCGATTTTAATTTGGTAATTTCAAAGGGTTGTAACTTTTTTTATATGCACATTTGTACTAAGGTAATTTAGGTTCAATCAAACTATTTTTGGTCCCAGAATATGTGGTTAAATTTATGACCTGTATTTTCGTTACACCCTGTATTGTGGGGAATGCTGATAATCGTAACTTGATTGCATTCCACAAGATTGGATATACACTTCTTTTATCTGCGGTCAAAATCTTTCATAGCAACACTCCTGAAACAGACTTTCAATTTCAACATCATGTTTCAAATCAATCAAGCTTTCTTAAAGATAAGGACATGCCGTTGAAACTTCCACGCTAAAAGGATTGATAAACCAAGTTGGCACTTTCAGACTAGTCAAATCTTGGAATCGGGGCTGCAGATTTCTTTCAATATTTGAAGGTGGAGGCAATATGTTTGAAGATCCTCAGAATCACCACAACCACAAGAGGATTTCTTGTTGGGGAATTTGGTCAGATCTCTTCTCTGCATATTTTGTTCAAAAATAGATAGTTTGTCACTGAATACTCCGACTACTCCCTTCGTTTTGGCCATATTTATGTTCTTCCCTTGTAGTTGCAGGACAGTTAATTATTCGCATAGTACAGTTAAAATAATTACACTATAACTATAACGCAAGAGAAATTGAACGTTTTTTCTACTTTTAAGGACAAAAAAGCAAATTAATTAGCGAATCGAATTAAAAATTATTTTTCACATCAAATTTTAGTAGGGGAGGAAAGTATGCTAAATTTGCAGTTACTCGAGCGTTATGGAAAACTATTGGGTTGTGAAGAGTAGATCCTAAAACCAAAAAAAGTTGAGTTAAGTTTTTCATAAGTGGGGGACTTTCCATTTTTTAATTTAATTTTTCATTTCCAACAATCGTTTTTCCGATTATAGCGCCATCTATCTATAATTTGAAAAAAAGTTACTTATTTTTACGTAAGAAATCCAAATCTGCAGTAAAAATATGAGGGCTCCAATTTAATATTTTAACGTAACTTCCCACCCCACCTCCATGGGGAGTCGTGTTTGGTGTCATTCGATAGATTTTTCAAAAATATTGAATACCTGCATTTTTCAGCTTTTCGATCTGATGTTCATATCGCGAAATATTGCGAGGTTCGTATTTAAAATCTTAAATTTAGACCCACGCCTCTCCGTAGGGGGTCGTGTTTGGTATGATTGGATAGATTATTGAAAAATATTGAACACGTATTTTTTAGTTTTCCGATCTGATGTTTATTTCGCGAAATATTCGCTTTTTCTTTGTGAAACTTTGTGACTCGCCCATTTCGTTACACCCCGCTCAAATCGTTAGATTTTTGAAATATACACTGTTTTGCATGTACTTAACTTACCTTATCTTAATCTGAAGATTTCGAGTTTTTCTAAGCGCCGGACTCCACTTGCGATTTTCTAGTCGCGCGATTGTTTTGTCGCGAAGATTGAATACATTGTTTCAAATACAAGTCAATCCACGATTATTTAGTCGCAAATGGATTGACTTGTATTTGAAACAATGTGTTCAATATTCGCGACAAAAAATTCGCGCGACTACAAATCGCAAGTGGAGTCCGGCGCTTAGGATAGATTTTTTTTCAGACCCTTCGACCCGGACCTTTTTCGAACCTTTTTCCTGAACGAACTACCCTGTATAAAGAGCCAATATATTTATGGTAGAGGTACATTTACAGGGTACAGGGTTTTTCAGGGTTTTTCGCCCTGTGATTTTCTGACGCGCTCGAGTAACTGAAAAATCCCCGCTTGGGCTCCCCTACCATTTGAAACATTATTTGGTTAAAAAATCTCAGTTTTTTGGTAAATATATATTTTAATTTGTCTGGATTCAATTATGGTTCTGTCGATATCTGAGAAGACTTAGTATTTACACAATATCGCCAAACTGAATTTTGTTATAATCGGTTTAAATTTTCTAGTCCGTTTGCGAGACGACTATACCTATCGAACTAAATTGTGTCATGATTCATAGCCCTCTGTTACTAGACGAGATGCTTGTGTTATTATTACCATATTACCTGCACGGGTAAACATATTCATTTTTTATTATCCTATGGATATCCGATCGGAAGTATGGTATTTTTTTTCTCAACTACCCATTTCTCGGTTCCCGGATTCTAAACGCCCCCTTTTCTCTATCGCCCCCATATCGCCCCTTTCGCTCTGTCGCCCCCCTGAAAATCTTAAATCGCCCACCGGGGGGCGATCGCCCCCCGGTTGGGAATCACTGGGCTAACTTACCTTGGTACAAAAGTTGTTAATCACCGAAAGTCAAAGTTAAACTTTTATTTTATTTTTTTTTAATATTTCCTGACAGGCATGAGACAACAACACGAAATTTGGTATATGGTGCTGGTATTGTACAATCTAATAAATTATGTTTAAACAAACGTTTCTGGCTACTACCAGAGGCGTACGACGGCAGAACGTGAATGGTTGACCCTTCCCAAATTCTACGCCACTCGCGGAATTGATATTTTAGTGCAATTTTTTGATTATCCAATACTTTATTATACAAAGCCATTAGTTTTCGAGATATTTGAAGGTAAAACGAAGGAGCAAAAAACATTAACCAAAATAAATGTGCCTTTTCATTTTTAACTTCAAATATCTCGAAAACTCATGACATTACCGTTACGAATGAAAAGTATATTATTTGCAGAGAAAGTATTGCAGAATCTAAAAATTATGCTTAAATAGCAGTTTCATCAGTGGCGTAGAATTTCGGAATGATCAACCATTCACTTTCCCCCTGTCGTACGCCTCTGGTCGTAACCAGAAACGATTATTCAACATAATTTAGTAGGGTGTACATTGCCTACACTTTCTGCCAAGTATCACATGGATATGTCAAATTATTTTAAAGTATTTTTTAAATAATTTATTCTTTATTTAAAACTTTAAGAACTTTAAAAACGACTTGACATATCCTTATGGTACTTGACAGAAAGTGTAGGTACTGTACACCCTACTAAATTGTGTTAAATAATCGTTTGTGGTTAATACCAGAGGCGTACGACAGGGGAAAGTGAATGGTTGACCCTTCCCACATTCTACGCCACTGAAAAAACTGCTATTTTAGCATAATTTTTAGATTCTCTAATACTTTATATGCAAATAATATACTCTTCATTCGTAAAGATAAAGTCATGAGTTTTCGAGATATTTGAACTTAAAATGAAAAGGCACCCTTATTTTGATTAATGTATTATGCTCCTTCGTTTTTAGCTTCAAATATCTCGAAAAGTAATGGCTTTGTCGTTACGAATGAAGAGTATGTTTTTTACATAAAAAGTATTGGAGAATCAAAAAAATGCACTAAAATAGCAATTCCACCAGTGGCGTAGAATTTGGGAAGGGTCAACCATCCATGCTCCCTGTCGTACGCCTCTGGTAGTAGTCAGAAACGTTTGTTTCACATAATTTAGTAGATTATTCAATAAGAGCACCACTTACCAAATTTCGTGTTGTTGTCCCATGCCTGTCAGGAAATATTCAAAAATAAATAAAATAAAAGTTTAACTTTGACACCCTGTATTTACGTTATTATCAACTTTTCTACTAAGGTAAGTTAGCTTAAATCGACCTATTTAGAGCTCACAGGAATCTAAGGTAAAGCTATGGCCCTTTCTTTACCAAACACCCTGTAGGTATTAAAGTTTACTTTGTTTATCTTTATTTTGTTAGTTTTATTTTTGTTAGTTTAGTGGAGTTGAAATCAAATAAGTGTTTTGCCTGTAAATAAAATTAACAAACAGTACGAGCAAGAACAAATCGTCCATATCCTTCTTATAACTACAAGTGACTGAAACAGGAAACTAGGAAACGTCGGTAGAAACGAATAATCTCATATTTACCGACAACACTGTATGGTCCTCACTTGATGAGCTGTAAGAAAATATACACGTAAAGTTGTCCTCACTTTGTGCTCATAACTAAAAATTATATACAGTCTCAATTTAATAGCTGGGTATAATGGCCTCACTTGGGTGGTAATATACTTGAACAATACGGGACACATATACGTAATTTTTTTTGTGTATACTGGTCATTTTTTAATTGCTATTTACTTGTCAAGGTCACTATGAAGAGTTGAAACGATTATGTCTACGTTTTCTACCGGTCCTCACTAAGTGCGCGTAATGTCAAGACCTCATTTTGATATCTGTGCATAAATATATATATATATATATATATATATATATATATATATATATATATATATATATATATATATATATATATATATATATATATATATATATATAATTTAAGCAAAATTTATAATTACATCATTTCCTTATAATTTTAAATAATATTCAGAGCACCATAAATATTTCACTTTTTTCACATCCTTATAACATTTCTTTTGTACTTCTGTAAACTACTAAAATATTTTTTTTCTCTACTTATTTATTTCTTCTTTCTTTTTTTTAACAAATCATTACGTTATAATATATTTAAATAAATTACTTTTAGCTACTTGTCAATGTAGGCTGATTTTTTCACTGACATTGACTTTTTGTATTAAAATTTTTTTTCCAATTTACCGATCATTCAAATTCAAAATTCATTTCAAAAATTTAAATCTTTTGGCCATTAATTTATATTATGCAGTCTGGGAAGAATTCATTTTATGGATATTAATAGTTTTCCTCTTATTTATATGTATTAATGTTAGCAAGTTTTAATAACCAATCTAGATTTATCTGGTGAGTTATATTTTTACATGATCTATGTTTCCACTTTAATCAGTTACTTTTTAGCTCTTGAAAATGAATGTAAACACATTCGAAAGCTCGAGTAATAAAAAATAGTGTTTTTTATAAACCGAAACTCGAAAAGTGTTTTTTAAAAACAAGTCAACAAAGTACTTCTTTTTTCTTTATATATATATATATATATATATATATATATATATATATATATATATATATATATATATATATATATATATATATATATATATATATATATTTCTATTATTATTTTCTTTATATATATATATATATATATATATATATATATATATATATATATATATATATATAAGAAGTACTTTGTTGACTTGTTTATAAAAAACACTTTTCGAGTTTCGGTGGGTTGGAGTCAATAAAAAGGGGCTGTTAGAATACTATTTTTTATTACTCGAGCTTTCGAATGTGTTTACATTCATTTTCAAGAGCTAAAAAGTAACTGATTAAAGTGGAAACATAGATCATGTAAAAATATAACTCACCAGATAAATCTAGATTGGTTATTAAAACTTGCTAACATTAATACATATAAATAAGAGGAAAACTATTAATATCCATAAAATGAATTCTTCCCAGACTGCATAATATAAATTAATGGCCAAAAGATTTAAATTTTTGAAATGAATTTTGAATTTGAATGATCGGTAAATTGGAAAAAGATTTTTAATACAAAAAGTCAATATCAGTGAAAAAATCAGCCTACATTGACAAGTAGCTAAAAGTAATTTATTTAAATATATTATAACGTAATGATTTGTTAAAAAAGAAAGAAGAAATAAATAAGTAGAGAAAAAAATATTTTAGTAGTTTACAGAAGTACAAAAGAAATGTTATAAGGATGTGAAAAAAGTGAAATATTTATGGTGCTCTGAATATTATTTAAAATTATAAGGAAATGATGTAATTATAAATTTTGCTTAAATTTTGAATTTCTGATCTTTTATTTAAACTATGATCACTTCTACTAATATATATAATTTCCAAAAAAGTCCTTTTGAATTTATTACCTTCATTGCACAAAATTTTTATGTTGTCAAAATCCATGATATGATCTTTGTCAATCACATGCTCTGCCAAAGCACAAGACGGTTTTTTGATTCGGCAATCAATTTTGTGGGAAATTACGCAACTAGATAAATTCCTCCCAGTCTCAGTGTGAGGCTGTATATATTGGTGAGACTGGGAGGAATTTATCTAGTCGCGTAATTTCCCACAAAAGTGATTGCCGAATCAAAAAACCGTCTTGTGCTTTGGCAGAGCATGTGATTGACAAAGATCATATCATGGATTTTGACAACATAAAAATTTTGTGCAATGAAGGTAATAAATTCAAAAGGACTTTTTTGGAAATGATATCTATTAGTAGAAGTGATCATAGTTTAAATAAAAGATCAGAAATTCAAAATTTAAGCAAAATTTATAATTACATCATTTCCTTATAATTTTAAATAATATTCAGAGCACCATAAATATTTCACTTTTTTCACATCCTTATAACATTTATTTTGTACTTCTGTACACTACTAAAATATTTTTTTTCTCTACTTATTTATTTCTTCTTTCTTTTTTTTTAACAAATCATTACGTTATAATATATTTAAATAAATTACTTTTAGCTACTTGTCAATGTAGGCTGATTTTTTCACTGACATTGACTTTTTGTATTAAAAATTTTTTCCAATTTACCGATCATTCAAATTCAAAATTCATTTAAAAAAAAATTTAAATCTTTTGGCCATTAATTTATATTATGCAGTCTGGGAAGAACTCATTTTATGGATATTAATAGTTTTCCTCTTATTTGTATGTATTAATGTTAGCAAGTTTTAATAACCAATCTAGATTTATCTGGTGAGTTATATTTTTACATGATCTATGTTTCCACTTTAATCAGTTACTTTTTAGCTCTTGAAAATGAATGTAAACACATTCGAAAGCTCGAGTAATAAAAAATAGTATTCTAACAGCCCCTTTTTATTGACTCCAACCCACCGAAACTCGAAAAGTGTTTTATATATATATATATATATATATATATATATATATATATATATATATATATATATATATATATGCTTTCTGTTGTTTTCCGGGTTTGACTCCGCGTTGAATAATTTTGGTTTTGAGAAAAACCATTATTTTGACGACGTTTCGGCAAGATCTCACTTGCCATTGTCAAGTCAGGTAGTTCCGCTTCTCGCTGCTGCTTGAAGTAAACTGAATTCTTACTCACGATACCGTCACTTATGTAGTTGATCCTGATGCTGCTTGCCCTGCGCGAACCCTGGCTTTTGTTATTGGTCCGGTGTAGGTTGCAGTCGTCGGCGGGATTTTACGCGTGGATGTTGCGGCCTGATTTATTTTGGTCTTTTTCTTCAGTACCTTTTTCCATGTTGTAGGAAGCCGTTGCGCATCATCTCTTTGGTTTAAGCCGTTGGGATTTCTTTCAATTTCTATCGATTTTCTGATTTCCCGTTTTCTTTTTACTTCGATGTTAGCTAATATCGTTGTTTGGTTCAGGTTTATTGTGTGTCCTGTATTTGCGACATGTTTAGCCAGGGATGACGTGGTTTCTCCCCTTTCGATAGCATTTCGGTGTTCTTCTCGTCTTACCTGGATTCTTCGGTTGGTCTGTCCAATGTACGACTTTCCACAATCCCCACACGGAATCTCGTATACACCTTGACTTTCTAACGATATTTTGGTCTTTGGTGTTGGTAAAATAGTTGAGCTCTTTCTGTCCGTATTAAATATCGTTTCTATGTTGTGTTTTCTCAGCACTCTCAGCAAAAAACATTTTAAAATAAAATAAGCCCAAAATACTTGTCGGAGACTGCAAAATAACGTTTGAACTTGAATTTATAGGCGAGGAAATGAAGCAATAAACCTACCAAATATTTGCAATTATATAAATCGCTATGAAACTATTTTCATTCGATTTGCAAGAGCCTTTGTGAACAAAAATGACGATGACAAAATGAAAACTGCATTTCTGAACAAGGAAAATGCATTTTGAAGTGATGAAAAATGATAAATCTGTAATTCTGTATTCTGATAATCTGTAAAACCCGGGAGTTTTGGGTTCGCTGAACATGAAGGGTTCGTCCCCTGGAGTTTCATGAAAGTTGGATACAAATTAATGAAAACTCATTATTAGGAGGATTTTTGAATTGCTGAACACTAATAGCACGTCGGCAATAGTCTCTGAGATACCTGGTGCCTATAGTGGGTCTCATCTAGAGTTATAGTACAGGGCGCATCTGTTTTGAGATGGACGTTGAGAAGTGACTCATATTTTTTGCAAAAATTGCTTGGAATTAACTTATATAATAATTGAGTTATCCTCCCACTCAAAAAGGTCCGGAACATTGTTTAAATAATCAAAATGTCAAAAATGAAGGAAAAATTCGATTTTTTTCTTCGTTTTTTGATTATAACTATAAAAGTATTTACTTACGAGAAAAGTTGCACTAACAATAAAGTTGTGTAATTAAATTTCCTACAATATAGGACTGGTTAAAAATGTTAAAATTTGTCACCCTTGTTGCAAAATATCAATAATTGCGGAAAAAACCATAAAAAAGAAGTATTCGCATTTTACGTTTTTCAACCATTTATGCTACACTTAGGACCTTCATATTTTAACAAGAAAAGCTTTATCTTTTTTCAAAATGTTGCAGGACTGAAAATAAAGTAGATAGCAAGTTGAACTTTTTTTACATATAGAAGAATACTGTACCTTTCATTTGCAATTTGCAAAATTAAAACGGTTTTCTACCACGGCGTCAGGAATTCTTTTAAATTAACATTAATTCTTGGTGATACGCGCAGAACAGCGGTGTTCGATTCATACAAGTTGATTTCCACCAAAATGTCTTCCAATCTTTATCTAATATATTATTTTCTTGCTCTATATTTTGTTGTATTTTAATATTTTAATTCCACAAAAATCAAACTAGTTTGATTATTGTTTGTGAAATATTAATTGCATATGTTTAAAAATAATAAACTTTTATTCTCTAAATTAAAATATATGAACAAAGAAAGTTTTTGCTAAAAAATGTTATTTCAAAGGACAGAGTATGTGTCTTGATTTTGCAATAAACAAATTTATTTATTAATATCGAAATGTAATAAAAATTAAAATTAATCAATCATTATCAAAGGTCATTGGAATGCCCAATCAGAGCAAATGTATCCGCTGCCCTGCGCGTAGCACCAAAAATTAATATTTATTTAAAAAAATTCTTGACGTCGTGGTAGTTAACCGATTTAAATTTTGCAAATTGAAAATGAAAGGTACAGTATTCTTCTACGTGTAGAATATTCTACATAAAAAATATTCAACTTATTGTCTGCTTTATTTTCAGTCTTGCAACCTTATGAAAAAATGATTTTTTTTGCGAAAGCTGGATTGCAACATTTATTTTGCAAAATCTATTAAACTGATCTTAATAAAAGTTACAGAGCTGTTTTATTATATCATAAAGTTTTCCTGAGTGAAATATGAAAGTCCTAAGTGTAGCATAAATGGTTAAAAAATGTAAAATGCGAATACTTGTTTTTTTATGTTTTTTTTTCGCAATTATTGCTATTTTGCAACAAAAGTGGCAATTTTTTAAATTTTTAACTAATCCTGTATTGTAGGAAATTTAGTTGCGCAAATTTTATGTTAATGAAATTTTTCTCTAAAATGAATACTTTTAAAGTTATAATCAAAAAACGATGAAAAATATCGAATTTTTCCTTCATTTTTTGACATTTTGATTATTTAAACAATGTTCCGGACCTATTTGAGTGGGAAGAGAACTCAAATATTATTTTATGAGTTATTTTTTAAAAAAATATGAGTCACCTCTCACTCTCAACATCCAAATGTACTAATATTTTTACAGATGCGGCCTGGTCTATTATATGGAAGTCTACTTTTAGTTATATACTACTAAGTTTTATACTAAGTCAGTGCAAAATTATGACACGGGGGTTTTTGGGCGACGGTAATCATAAATATCATGACGGCAATGGCCTATGAGAGACCTGGTGCTTAGGACAGACCTTGTCTCTAGGAGTTTTGTGAAAATTTTATACAAAACCAGTGCAAACTCCTTATTTGGGAGTTTTTGGAAAGTTTTATCATAAATATTATGACGGCAATGGTCTCCGATGCACCTGGTGACCAGGGTGGGTCTCGTGTTCTGGGGTTTTGAGAAAATTAGATACAAAATCAAAGTAGTTAATCGGTTTTTTTGGGGTCAGTGAATACGATTATCATGGCGGAGATGATTTCCGATGTCACATATGACCACGACGGGCTTAGTTCTCGATATAATTTCGATACAAAATCAGTGCAAAGTCCTTATTCGGAGATACTTGGGATCGCCGAATACGAATATTATGTTTATTATGAATAGTCTTCGAGGCACCTAGTGTCCAGGAGGGGATTCCTCTGTAGTATTTTATGGAAATGGTCCTGCACATCAAGTGCCTCGGAGACCATCGCCGACATTATATTCGTGTTCAGCGATCTCAAAAATTTCCGAATAAAGAGTTTGTACTGATTTTATATTAATTTTCTACAAAACTCTAGGAGGCCAGGCCCGTCGTGGTCATCAGGTTAATCGGAAATCATCGCCGTCATGATATTCGTAACAAGCCACCCCAAAACACCCGATTAACAATTTTGCACACTAATTTGTATCTAATTTTCACAAGACTCCAGAAGACGAGGTCCGTCCTGATCACCAGGAGCCTCAGAGACCATGCCCGTCAGCATATTTACAGATGCTAGCGTGTGTAGACACCAGGGTGTTGAAATCAGTTAGGGTTTGGAAAAACAGTACATTTACAGAGGCTAGCGTGTGTAGACACCAGGGTGTTGAAATCGGTTAGGGTTTGGAAAAACAATACATTTACAGATGCTATAGCATGTGTAGACACCAGTGTGTTGAAATCAGTTAGGGTTTGGAAAAACAGTACATTTACAGAGGCTAGCGTGTGTAGACACCAGGGTGTTGAAATCGGTTATGGTTTGGAAAAACAGTACATTTACAAATACATTTACAGATGCTAGCGTGTGTAGACACCAGAGTGTTGAAATCAGTTAGGGTTTGGAAAAACAGTACATTTACAGAGGCTAGCGTGTGTAGACACCAGGGTGTTGAAATCGGTTAGGGTTTGGAAAAACAGTACATTTACAAATACATTTACAGATGCTAGCGTGTGTAGACACCAGGGTGTTGAAATCAGTTAGGGTTTGGAAAAACAGTACATTTACAGAGGCTAGCGTGTGTAGACACCAGGGTGTTGAAATCAGTTAGGGTTTGGAAAACAGTACATTAACAGAGGCTAGCGTGTGTAGACACCAGGGTGTTGAAATCAGTTAGGGTTTGGAATAACAGTACATTTACAGAGGCTAGCATGTGTAGACACCAGGGTGTTGAAATCGGTTAGGGTTTGGAAAAACAATACATTTACAAATACTAACAGATTAGGACACCTTGAAGTGATTTGGAGTGTTGAAACCAGCTAGCTTTTTTAGTGGTTATACATACATAGATGCTAACGGCTATTGACATTGATTTTATACAGTATAGTGCAAATGTCTGGAATAAATTCATTATTTAGGAAGCCACCGACTTTAAGGAAAAATCCTGAAACGGATCCATTTTTAATTTTAAATTATGACTTTTTGACATATATATCATACTAGACACGTCATCCATCTGGGAGTGACGACGCAATCGATGATTTTTTTAAATGAGAATAGGGGTCGTGTGCTAGCTCATTTGAAAAGTTTTTCAATTCTCTATTCAGTAATATTAACATTGACATACAGGCTGTCTTAGAAAAATTATTTTGAATTAAATTAATTTACACAAAAAGAAGAATAATATAATATATGTAATTTATTTAATTCAAATACTTGTATTACAAATAATAGCACTACAGTAGTAGTACTACAGTACTACAGTACTACTAGTAGTACTACACATAATTTCTGTCAGAAAACAGAAATAAATGTTTATTTCATAAATACACATTGCTTTTCGCTTAAATTCCACGTTCAAACTGCCAAGAGACAGATGGGTGGCATCTTGAACATTAAAATTAAACGAAAAGCAATTTTAATTTGAAATTAATGTCGACTCAATTCAAGTTCTCTGTTTAACCGAGGTATGACAATACCAAAAGGCACCGTTAGGAAAATATTCCAACTTACGGTTCAGAGAACCTGTATGAATCGAGTCTTTGTACTCTAATACAGAGTATGGCATTAGTAAAATAGAAAATCTAAGGTTTCGTTTTGATTTAAATTTGTCTCCTGCTATCCCCCGATAGTACTATTTCTAGGTCTACCCGTTGTCAAGGAGGCTCTACAGAAGACAAATTCACACCAACACTCCATAGTGTCTCGGTATAAAATAAACTATTTATACCGCTGTATGGTTATAACGCCCTCTAACGGGGAATAAGTGAAATGAATATCAACTCGATTCAAGTTCGATTGGTATTGTCATACCTGGCTTAAACAGGGAATAAGTTAAATGAATGTCGACTCGATTCAAGCCCGACTGGTATTGCCATACCTGGATTAAAAAGAGAACTTGAATCGAGTCGACATTCATTTCACTTATTCCCCATTAGAGGGCGTTCTAACCATACTACGGTATAAATAGTTTATTTTATACCGAGAAACTACGGACGTGCTGGTGTGAATTTGTCTTCTGCAGAGCCTCCCTGAACGGGTAGACCTAGAAATAGTACTATCGGGGGATGGCAGGAGTTTAAATCAAAACGAAACCGTAGATTTTTTATTTTACTAATGCCACACTCTGTATTAGAGTACAAAGACTCGATCCATACAGGTTCTCTGAACCGTAAATTGGAATATTTTCCTAACGGTGCCTTTTGGTATTGTCATACCTGGGTTAAACAGAGAACTTGAATCGAGTCGACATTCATTTCACTTATTCCTCATTAGAGGGCGTTCTAACCATACTGCGGTATAAATAGTTTATTTTATACCGAGAAACTACGGACGTGTTGGTGTGAATTTGTCTTCTGCAGAGCCTTCTTGACAACGGGTAGACCTAGAAATAGTGCTATCGGGGGATGGCAGGAGACAAATTTAAATCAAAACTAAACCGTAGATTTTCTATTTTACTAATGCCACACTCTGTATTAGAGTGCAAAAACTCGATTCATACAGGTTCTCTGAACCGTAAATTGGAATATTTTCCTAATGGTGCCTTTTGGTATTGTCATACCTGGGTTAAACAGAGAACTTAAATCGAGTCGACATTCATTTCACTTATTCCCCATTAGGGGGCGTTCTAACCATACTGCGGTATAAATAGTTTATTTTATACCGAGAAACTACGGACGTGTTGGTGTGAAGTTGTCTTCTGCAGAGCCTCCTTGACAACGGGTAGACCTAGAAAGAGTACTATCCGGGGATGGCAGGAGACAAAATTTAAATCAAAACGAAACCGTAGATTTTCTATTTTACCAATGTTTATTTATCAAAAAACTTCTGTTTTGTTTTCTGACAGCAGTAGAGTGTATTTTGAATTAATTAAATTACATACATTCTTCTTTTTGTGTGAATTAATTTTATTCAAACAAAATTTTGTTGTAAATAATTATGTTAATATTTATATTACTGAATAGAGAACTGAATAACCTTTCAAATCGGCTAGCACGCGACCCCTATTATTATCTAAAAATCCATCGATTACGTCATCACTCCCAGGTGGATGACGTCACTAGATTGATATTTATGTCAAAAAGTAATAATTTAAAATTAAAAATCGACCTGTTTCAGGATTTTTCCTTCATTCAATCGACCTGTTTCAGTCGCTGGCTTCCGAAATAATGAATTTATTCCAGACATTTGCACCATTCTATACAGTGCGTCCATAAAATAACGCATAAATTCATTATTTCGTAAACCGATGACCTTAAGGAAAATTTTCAAACAGGTCGAATTTTATTTTTAAATTACGCTATTCTGGTATATACAGGGTGCGCCAAACCTCTGGTTTTCTTTGATTACGGCTAAACTATGAGATATACAAAAAAATGTTTATAACAAAACTAATGTGTATTAAAGAGGTCTATAATTTAAAATTATTTTCAATTATACAGAGTGAGTCAGAACGACGGTATAAACCAAAGTTTTATTTTTTTAAATGGAACACTCTGTTTATTAAATCATTTTTGAATATATTATTTAAAAATATGAAAAATTTGTATAACGTCTTATAGGCCTGTTAATAATTTTCGAAATATTTACATTTTTATTGAGAAAAATGGTAATATTTATAGGGTTGTGGATTATGTTTTCAAGGAAATAAAAATTTAGGTGATAGGTCAAAGTTTTTAAAATATAGTGTTATTTTTAAATAATTTAATATTTTTTACTTTTAGCCATAAAATATACAGTGTGATCACTATTTGCAAATACAAAATTTTCTCATTTTTTTTAAATGGGACACCCTGTATATTAGTTTTGCGTTTGGTAGTAAATATTACAACCTTTCTTTTGGTATGAGGTTGTATGTACCTAGCATGTTTCGTTTTGTAGATATTTTAAAAAAACTATAGATTTTACGTTTTTGCGGATTTTTTATTTAAAAATTTTTTTGCAAAAAAAATAATTATAATCTGGTTTTAGAAACATACACTAAAATATAAAATATGAAAATAAAAACGTAATTAAAGATTAAAATAAATCGTATGCTAGTACAATTCAATTGAATTTAATAACTTTAAATTATTTTTCAAAAAATATTTTACCATATTAATGAATGCATAAATTAGTTACTAAATTAAATAAACAACCAAATTTTAAATCAACCATAGTAATTCTTCTACCGCAGCAACTTTCCTGTACCAAATTAATTGTTAGTTATATTGTATTTACGAGTAAGATCAGTTAATAACTTTTTAATTTACCTACATCTTGAGAACGTATAAAGTATGCTTTGAAACAAATGAACGGTATGGAAGTATATTAAGAAGTAAATAGTATCTATGTACCTACTCGTGTCACAAAAGCTGGTAATAATTTCTAATGGTTTCGTCCAAAACAAATGTCATATCCAAAAAATTTTCGGTTAAAAAATTAAAATTTAAAATATTAGGCAGGCCGCACATCAAAGAAACATGAAACGTAAATTACGTTTCATGGAAATAAACCCCTGCTAAATAAATATATGTCCGGCCATTTATGAAACTCTCCGAAAATAAAAATGTGTCATGAGCATGAATCACACTCGTTTCATTGGTAGGCGGACTTTGAGATTTGTTTAGCAATGTTTTCTTTTCATGAAACATGTTTTTCGTTTCATGTTTCATGTTTCATGTTTTTCGTTTCATGTTTCTTTGGTGTGCGGCTTGGCTAAAAAATTGTTACAAAAATTTCAACTACAAAAGTATTACCAGCTTTTGTGACACCAGTAAATACTATTTATACTAATAAATAATTTGGCTGATCCATTTAACATTCATTTGTTTCAAAGCATACTTTATAATAATTTTTATATTATAAAGATGTATGTAAGTAAATTTAAAAGGTAAATTAAAAGTTTAACTAAATACAATTTAACTAACAATTAATTTGGGACAGGAAAGTTGCTGTAGTAGAAAAATTACTACGGTTGATTTAAAATTTGGTTGTTTATTTAATTTAGTAACTAATTTATGCATTCATTAATATGGTAAAATATTTTTTGTAAAATAATTTTAAGTTGTTAAATTCAATTGAATTGTACTAGCATACGATTTATTTTAATCCTTAATTACATTTTTATTTTCATATTTTATATTTTAGTGTATGTTTCTAAAACAAGATTATAATTATTTTTTTTTGCAAAAAAATTTTTAAATAAAAAATCCGCAAAAACGTAAAATCTATAGTTTTTTTAAAATATCTACAAAACGAAACATGCTAGGTACATACAACCTTATACCAAAAGAAAGGTTGTAATATTTACTACAAAACGCAAAACTAATATACAGGGTGTCCCATTTAAAAAAAATGAGAAAATTTTGTATTTGCAAATAGTGATCACACTGTATATTTTATGGCTAAAAGTAAAAAATATTAAATTATTTAAAAATAACACTATATTCTAAAAATTTTGACCTAGCACTTAAATTTTTATTTCCTTGGAAACATAATCCACAACCCTATAAATATTACCATTTTTTTCAATAAAAATGTAAATATTTCGAAAATTATTAACTTTAGGCCTATAAGACCTTATACAAATTTTTCATATTTTTAAATAATATATTCAAAAATGATTTAATATACAGGGTGTTCCATTTAAAAAAAATACAACTTTAGTTCATACCGTCGTTCTGACTCACCCTGTATAACCAAAAATAATTTTAGAATATAGACCTCTTTGATACACATTAGTTTTGTTATAAACATTTTTTTGTATATCTCATAGTTTAGCCGTAATCAAAGAAAACCAGAGGTTTGGCGCACACTGTATATCATACTAGTGACGTCATCCATCGGGGCGTGATGACGTAATCGATGATTTTTTTTAAATGAGAATATAGGGGTCACGTGATAGCTCGTTTAAAAGGTTATTTAATTCTCTTTTCACTAATATAAACATTAACATAATTATTTATACAGGGTGTCAAAAACTTTTTTTCAAATAAATTAATTGACACAAAAAGATGAACGTATGTAATTTGCTTAGTTCTAAATACATTTTACTACTATCAAAAACCCTAAAAATGTTTTTTTTTTAAATAAACATTGATTTTCGTTTAAACGAAATGTTCAAATTGCCAAAAGAGGCAAGTGGGTGGTAGCTTTAACATTGAATTTAATCGAAAAGCAATATTTATTTGTGAAATGACAGGTTTTCCTTTTTTCTGACAACAGTAAAACGTATTTTGAATTAAATAAATTACATACATTCTTCTTTTTGTCCCAATTAATTTAATTAAAAAAAAATTTTGGACACCCTGTATAAATAATTATGTTAATCAAAAATGAATAACCATTTTCAATTTCGTTGCAAAACGAAAATACAGCCGAACCATATTCCAGTCCAATCAGAGAGTGCTGCAAGCACCTCTACCGGTTTCGAAACTTATTAGTCTCTCATCAGGAGGCACATATGCTGCTCTCCCTGATCCAACCAAAACAAACCCCAGCGTGCAGTCCCGAATTGCAACGAACGAAATGGCATAGATGCCCTAGCGGCAACTGCTAGCAAAAGACTAAGTTTTCACTCTAATGGCATATAAACTTAGTCTTTTGAAAGACTAAGTCTCTGAGTGAAAACTTAGTCTTTTGCTAGCAGTTGCCGCTAGGGCATCTATGCCATTTCTTTCGTTGCAATTCGGGACTGCACGCTGGGGTTTGTTTTGGTTGGATCAGGGAGAGCAGCATATGTGCCTCCTGATGAGAGACTAATAAGTTTCGAAACCGGTAGAGGTGCTTGCAGCACTCTCTGATTGGACTGGAATATGGTTCGGCTGTATTTTCGTTTTGCAACGAAATTGAAAATGGTTATTCATTTTTGATTTACATTTACTCTGTGTGGAGTATGAAGGGAACCAGTCTCGTTGGAATTTGACCGCGCTGAGCAGATGTGACGTGAATTGTAAATTGTAGAATTCCCTCATCTTCCTTAGTCTCAGCATCCGTATGGCTTGCAAATTGTAGAAGCCTCGGAGGTGTAACCAGAGAAGGTTCCCATTGTTTTCATTCTGGTGGGATATGTTATATGCCATTAGAGTGAAAACTTAGTCTTTTAATTATGTTAATGTTTCTATTAGTGAATAGAGAATTGAATACCCTTTCAAATGAGCTATCACATGACCCCTATTCTCATTTAAAAAAATCATACATTACGTATTCAACCCTAGATGGATGACGTCACTAGTATGATATATATGTCAAAAACATGTAATTTAAAAATAAAAATCGACCTGTTCCGGGATTTTTTCTTAAAATTGCCGGTTTACGAAATAATAAATTTATGCGTTACTTTATTGACTCACTGTATAAAATCAATGTCAATTGCCGTTAGCATCTATGCGTATAGCCACTAAAAAGTGGCAAATACTTAGTATTTGTAAATGTACTGTTTTTCCAAACCCTAACTGATTTCAACACCCTAGTGTCAACACACGCTAGCATCTGTAAACCTACTGTTTTTCCAAACTCTAACTGATTTCAACACCTTGGTGTCAACACGCGCTAGCATCTGTAAATGTACTGTTTTTCCAAACCCTAACTGATTTCAACACCTTGGTGTCTACACACGCTAGCATCTGTAAATTTACTGTTTTTCCAAACCCTACCTGATTTCAACACCCTGGTGTCTACACACGCTAGCATCTATAAATTTACTGTTTTTCCAAACCCTAACTGATTTCAACACCCTGTTGTCTACACACGCTAGCATCTGTAAATGTACTGTTTTTCTAAAACCCTACCTGATTTCAACACCCTGGTGTCTACACACGCTAGCATCTGTAAATGTACTGTTTTTCCAAACCCTAACTGATTTCAACACCCTGTTGTCTACACATGCTAGCATCTGTAAATGTATTGTTTTTCCAAACCCTAACTGATTTTAACACCCTGGTGGCATATTGACAGATGCTAGCGCGTGTAGACACCAGGGTGTTGAAATCAGTTAGGTTTTGGAAAAAACGTACATTTACAGATGCTAGCGTGTGTAGACACCAGGGTATTGAAATCAGTTAGGGTTTGGAAAAACACTACATTTACAGATGCTAGCGTGTGTAGACACCAGGGTGTTGAAATCAGTTAGGGTTTGGAAAAATTGCATTCTTTCGACTTCCCATTTTGATATTTTTTTAAATCGATGTCTTGAGCGACAAGGATTTTAATAATAATATTTCCATACACCTATTTTAATTAAAAGCTGGGATATTTACAATAAACAATTTTAAAATTCCTTATTAAAAAATAGGCTCTCGTGGTTAACCGATTCAAAGCTCTTCAAAACGCTTTTGAAAGCTTCATCCTTTCTTTATATGTAAAAAAAATCGACTATTTAAAGTGCTTATTTCGGGCCCAGAATAATTTTAAAAGTAAGTAATTTTTTGCAGACCATGGATTGCAAAATTATTGTTTGAAGACTATTAAACCAATCCCAACAAAATTTAGCACAGGTTTCAGACGTATTATTAGCTTCTTCTAGGCAGAATATGATTAGAAAGTCGAAAAAAATTAAAGGAAAAACTCAATTTTATGCACTTCTGTCCCATTTATTGCTTTTTTTAACAAAAACATTAAATTTCCAGTTTCTGGCTAGTCAAATATTCTATAAAATTGAAAAACGAAACTTTGTTAATAATTTTTTTTGGAGAAATAATATCTCTCGAGTTATAGGCGAAAATATTAGCACATAAAGTAAAAGTTTTCGTTTCTTTTTAAGATTTGGTTAAAAATAAAAAATTAAGCACATGATTATTAGTATAACAAACAGCCTGAAGTGATCGCAGCAAAAACGTATATCCTTAAAACGTGACACATCCCGCCTGAACTAATAATAAATATACTTAAAATTTACAGTGTGTTTTGTTGAATCTTAAATTTTTTCTGCATATTATTGACAAGAATCAATGTTTTGCATATTATTGACAAAAGTCGTGCATATTTATGCGCATATACTTTACGTTTAAATGTGCATATTTGCCTAGTTCTCATGACAACAGATACTTACAGTGCTGGATATTTAATTTTATGTTCTGTGGCAGTTATGGAAGGGTCCAACATCGCTACATGCCTGATGATGGCGTCAGACTTAGATTATGATTTTTAAGAGCTCCAGAAACAGGTTTTCTTTCCGTAATAGTCTCAGAAATCTAAGACGAATCCGACCGTTTCAATTGATAAATTGAATCTCTTGAAACACCAATATCACGTGCTTTGCTAATTACAGAGTCCCCTTTCTCAAGTAACGTTGAAGCACGAACTTTCTGTTCATTTGTGAGTTTCTTTCGCCTTCACCCTATAGTTTTTACTTCAGTTTTTCAAGAAGTTTCACATTGACTACTTGTATAAAGCCAACTGAGCCTGTTTAGCGTTTGAGGGGAGAGGTGATAACGTAGGTACTTGCGTCGGAAGGTGCTTGTAGTTTGCTGACATCTTATTTTCTTTAGTTTATTCTGTGCGCTTGTAATGTAGTCTTGGCTTTATACAAGTATTCAATTTGAAACTTCTTGAAAACCTTGAAGTAAAAACTATGGGGCGAAAGAAATTCACAAATGCATAGAAAGTTCGTGCTTTAACGTTACTTGAGAAAGGGGACTCTGTAATTACCATAGCACATGATATTGATGTTTCAAGAGATTCAATTTATGAATTGAAATGGTCGGATGCGTTGTAGCCTTTTGAGACTGTTCAGGAAAGAGAACCTGGTTCTGGAGCTCTTAAAAAACATCATCTAAATTTGACGCCATCATCAGGCATGTAGTAATGTTGAACCATTCCATAACTGCCACATAACACAAAATTAAATATCCCTATAAAGTAATAATTTGTAAAATTAAAATAATATTTATCCTGATTTATGAGCTTTATTCAATTTGTAAAGATTTTTTGCCGGTACTCTAGGTATAATTATTTAATTGGCGTAACTGCTTGAAAGATTTTAAACGATCGTTAAAAGTTGAGAATTTAGTTAATTTCAAAGATGCATCAATAGTTCTGAAAGCAACAGACAACAAACAAAGAAAAATAAAAGCTTGTCTTGTTTACTAGACTCAAATTACTCAAATTTTTTTAATTAAACTGACTAGGTTCTAGTAAAAATTGATCGATATTAAAATTCGAGGTAAATAGTTAAACATTTCTTGTAACCGTCGACGATTTATCAAATATTTTTAAAAACAAAATTCCCATAATCTAAACATACAATTAACAATTTACTAAATTATACTTAAATATTAATTTCAGAAAAACATTTCTTGTAATCTTATCTCCGGGTTAACTAGGAGATGCGACAATTCGTGTTGTTTATAATACCTAATCAAGACTTTATTTAGTATATAAGAGTTGACAACTGAGGACAAAAATATACCAAGTTCGGTCTTCAAAGTAGACAGATACAAACGAATACAAAATGAACAAGTATATGATTTTAGCTGTCCTCCTGGTAGGCGCTGGTAAGTGTTTCTTTTTTGTTCCGTTTTAATTTTTTGCCCTAATAATTCAATTTGCCTAATACGGTAGTTTAGACATGTTAGATAGAAATGTTTAACTAATTAGTAAATATTATTACTATTATTTCGGCTGAGAGTAGAGTTTTTATTTTTATTTGTTTAAAATGGTCTAATTTTTCTAGATTTTTTCCCAAAAATTTTCTCCACAATTTTCAGAATTAGTGGTGTTTCATATTGACGATAATTTTACAAGCTTTCTTTATATGCCTTTAAAATTTGACCTAAAAATCTAAGATTACTACTTGGTATAACTTTTGTGCTGTTGTATCGGTAAATGCTGTTCTGGTTATCTTCATAAAATGAGAGATTTTCATGTAAGAGGATTGGTTAAAGGTGTTACATACTAATTGCAAATACTATTTCCGTTCACTCTGAACTTGAAGACAATTTATTGGATATGTTTTGAAAAGAAGCTGTGAAATCGAGTAGGTACACCAAAACTACAATATTTTGACCTGGCTTTGCTTCGTTAAGTTCTGCTAGAAGAACTAAGTGAATATTTTTAAGGGATTTTATTCATAATTGTATCCTGAATTCCAGTGGAAAGATCCAAATTAATAGTATCCAATATACATACATAATCGTTCTTCTTCTACGGTTAGGTGCCGAGCGAGATGCGTCTAGCTTTTGATGAAATTTCTTCATTCTTTTATGTTCATCGTCAACTGTGTTGTTTCTTGTCAAGAGTTATCCTTATTTTGTAATACCTCCGCTATTCTTCCACTATTTTATTGCTCTTCTCCTTCTGTTTTTCCCTAATTATATAACTTCTCGCACTTATTTAATTATCCTGTTACTGCCTATCCGTGTTATAAGTATGACCGAATCATGTTAATTTGTTTGCCTCTATTGTTTCAAGCTACGGTTTAGTTTTAAGTGTATTTCTTATTTCTTCATTTCTATGTCTGTCTGGCCTTCTTACTCCTATCTTTTTTTGTCTTTTTTCTTGAGGGTTCCTCTATTAAGTATCTGGAATAGTTTTCTGGTACTCCGTAATCTGTTGTTAAGATCGTCCTAAATGCTTACTCTGTTATTTATTACTGTTCCCAGGTATTTTTATATGTTTGCTTTATCCTTTTTGTTGATCTATCATCACTTTGATTAGGTCGTTCGTTCTTATTTCATTGTCATTTTCATTACCTGTGTCTTCTCTTTATTTACACTGAGTTCCATTTTTCTAGATTGTACTTCAGTTGTCCTGCTGTTTCGGCATATGTCATCTGCAAATACGCATATATCTTCATTTATTATTTGCATGCTATTCCATCCTATAGAGTACTTTACAAAGCTATTATTCTTATATTCTTTCACTATCTCATTGACCTCTTTGTCTAATTCCATGCGTTGTTTTTTGAGGTTGCGATTGCATATAGTATTAGAATTCTTGTAATTCATATAGTCTTTCCATTTTACAGCATTTCTTATTCAACCAATTATCTTTTGCTTCATTTATCTTGAATTTCTCGTTGAAATATACGTATTTATATTTCTACTTTCATTATACTTCCTCTTTCTTTTCTAGTCCTCGTTCAGGGCAAAAAAGAAGACTCCAGCAGCTCATCTGAAGAAAATGTCAGAGAAGTAGCAGAATTATTGAACAAGAAATTCAACACCACCCTTCTTCTTGATGTTATCAAAATGGCCGAAAAAGCTAAAGCAAAATGTCCAGACTTGGAAGAAAAACTTGACGTAAGTGATTAACTGAATTATGTATATATTATTAAAACCGATAGGTAGATATTATATTTACCAAAATAATATGAATTAATCAACCGCTGATCGGAATACTAACGAATTTAAATGAAATAATAGTGCCATGTACAGAATAAGTTTAGAATTTTAAATTTTTCTTCTATTTATAGGATATTTCCGGAAAAATTGAAAAATGCGTTGACGAAATCGAACTTGGATCAGAAACTTTCTGCTCTCTCGTCAAGAACAACTTGGCTAGATGTTCCAAACCAGCCATCGATCTAATTGCCTCCTGTTTACCAGAGGAATCCAAAGACCTTCCTGTATTGGCCCAGAAAATCATTGTTGCCGTAGTAAAACAAGCATGCAGTTCCACTGTTGAAGAAATTTTGGGTAAGTTTTTTATTTGTTTGTACTTTTATATTGAATCAAATATTAAGGTAACTGAAAGGTAGTATTCCCTTGTGATTAATCTGGTATATTGACGATGTAGTCTTAGTAAGAAGGCAATACTGAAAGGAATTTAGAGTAAAGACTGGAACAGTGAAGATAAATTCTTAAAGAAAGAGGTTTATAACTTAGTGGGACAAAAACATAAACTAGTCTAAGGATGGAGTTTCTAAGCTGTTGCATTATGGCAGACGGAGTTAGTTGGAATATACTGATATTACAAAATGCTCTATGAAAATTGCAAAACTGGCTCTTTAGACAGATAAATGAATACTTTGAAAGGTGTATATTAATACATATCTTTTTATTTCAGAATTGTTGAACCCATGTGCCCTTGAAAAGGACTTCGCTTCTTTCCCAGCTTGCAGAGAAATCAAAACCGTTATCGACGAACACAGAAACAAACTTCCATCGAAATCACTCATCTGCTCGTAAGTATTTTATTAAATTAATATAAAATCTTGAACAAGTAAAAAGGAGAAAAAAAATTGAAAGTCAATAGCATCTTTCATTTTGTAGATCTTCTGTTTTTTTGTGGAATATCGGAAACTTAGAAAAATAACTTTTTGTGATGTGACATTGTAATATCTTTGCCGTAATTAAAAAAATGACTCCAACAATCAATATAAATATTGAACTAATCTTTGGTTATCTTTTTCTTTCAGAACTCTCCCCAAGATCAGGAACTGCGCCAAAGCTCACATTGAAGCTTCCTGCCAAAACACAGTCACCAGACAAGCTGCCTTGAAATTCCACGATGCTATCGATGCTGCCCTTAAAGACGACTGTGATGCCCTTAACAAAGCCTAAATCATTTATGACAAAATGCTCCAAAAAATTAATAAAATATTTTTATAGTTAACCTATTGTGTTATTATTCTACCCGTATTTTTCTGTCCCAAGTATAACTTTATTTAATATTAAAAAGGAGTGAGATATATGATGATCGTGATTATTATACATACATAATAATCACTATCATTATAATATATGATTATCAATTATCATACAGAGTGAGTCTGTAATTTGGAATAAATTCAATATCTCAAATACTACTCGTTTTTTTGAAAAATTCTGACCCGTCGATTAGGATTTCAATTTGTCCTTTTTGACATACAATAATAATGTATACAGGGTGTCCCAATTTAGAGATATGACGTCATCGCAAATTTTCTTAAATGGCAACACTGTCATTTTGATAGCTATTTTGATAGGGTGTGTAAAGTTATACATGACTACAAAATATTAAATTTTTATTCTCTACCATTTACAGGATAATAAAAAATAACAAAATTATGTCTGTAATTTGGAATAAATTCAATAATTCAAATACTATGTAATTGTTTTTTTTTTTGAAAAATGCTCAGACCCGTCGATTAATAATTCCAATTTTTAATTTTTGACATACAATAACAATGTATACAGGGTCTCCAAATTTAGAGATATGATGTCATTTTTGATTTTCTTAAATGGTAACACTGTCATTTTGATAGCTATTTTGATAGGGTGTGTAAAGTTATACATTACTGCAAAATTTCAAATTTTTATTCCCTACCATTTACAAGATAATAAAGAATAACAAAGTTATGAAAAACAAGTAATCAAATAATAATTGAATATAATTATTTCAATTAAGCAAATGCTCATAATGTTGCCCATTGACTATTTGACAGTAATTGAGGGCAACATTATGAGCATTTGCTTAATTGAAATAATTAAATTCAATTATTATTTGATTACTTGTTTTTCATAACTTTGTTATTTTTTATTATCTTGTAAATGGTAGGCAATAAAAATTTGAAATTTTGCAGTTATGTATAACTTTACACACCCTATCAAAATAGCTATCAAAATGACAGTGTTGCCATTTAAGAACATCAACGATGACGTCATATCTCTAAATTGGGACATCCTGTATACATTATTATTGTATGTCAAAAAGGACAATTTGAAATACTAATCGACGGGTCTGAGCATTTTAAAAAAAAACGGGTAGTATTTGAGATATTGAATTTATCCCAAATTACAGACTCACTCTGTATAGTGTCGTACATAAAATTATAGTGTATTATACAAGAATAAAAAACCGCTAAACGCCGTAAAAATGAGTGGCGCATACAATATTCCAGCTACAAAAGATCTGATATGAATATTACGTGGCGCAAAAATGTATTTTCATTTTGATGCAAAACAAAATTCTAGTTTTATTTTAAAAGATTTTTCCATAATATTTGCTAAATTTGAAGTAAAACTAGCCACAAAAGAGTAACTTTGATACAGTTTGAATTTTGAAACTATTTTGTGGCGCGTTTACTTCAAATTTAGCAAGTATTATGGAAAAACCTTTTAAAATAAAACTAGAATTTTGTTTTGCATCAAAATGAAAATACATTTTCGCGCCACGTAATATTCATATCAGATCTTTTGTAGCTGGAATATTGCATGCGCCACTCATTTTTACGGCGTTTAGCGGTTTTTTTATTCTTGTATCAGGAGTTGTTCAAAGTTTTTTATAAATTAAATGTATGAAGTTGAATGCAATGTTTCTCGATTACACGTTAAGCTTTATAAATGTTCGCCTTTGTCGCATTATCTCCCAAATGATCTAGTGTCCATGTACACTAGACTTTTTATTATTCGAAATAGATTGAAAAAAATATTGGGATGGCCGGTAAATGAACTCGGATTGCCCGTTGCGAGATCAAATTTAGCGTCGTAACCATTAAAACTACATAAACCATTTCGGGAATAATCGTAAATTGGATTATAATTTTGCAGCTTAATAACTTCTAAACGGCTTAACCGATTTTGATCATTAAACATGAGTTTGAAACGTATTGACAAGTAGTATCTGATGCATCTAAGGTCAAGTATGATAACTATGATAACTGAAGCTATTACAGAAATTATTGAGCTTGAAAAACCGTTTTTCCCATAGAAAATAGATTTGATCATATTTATGAGGCCTATAACTTAAAAATTCGAATTTTTCCGGATATGAGGTATACACCGTTAGATATGTCGAGAGTCCTTCTACAAACGCTCAGTTATTGGCGCAATTCGTAGGTTGAAGTTTTGAGTAATTGTCGAAAAACCAAATTTTCAAAGTTTAGTTTTTCAGTTTTTCGGCTATACTGAGCCGTGTGTATGTCTGATCCTGACGGCTTAGACACCATTTAAAATCTTAACTTAACACTATTGAGTTGGTGTATTTGCGGGTCTCCTATCTCTTCTTGAACCGAAGATATACAGGGTGTTTGGTAAAGAATGGGCCATCGCTTAAACTTAGATTCCTGAGGTTAAAATAGGTCGATTTAAGCTAACTTACCTTAGTACAAAAATTGATAATAAACGAAATACAGGGTGTTAAAGTTAAACTTTTATTTTATTTATTTTTGAATATTTCATGATAAGCATGGGACAACAACACGAAATTTGGTAAGTGATGCTGGTACTGTAAACCCTACAAAATTATGTTAAACAAACGTTTCTGGCTACTACCAGAGACGTACGACGGGGGAACGTGAATAGTTAACCCTTCCCAAATTCCACGCCACTGGCGGAATTACTATTTTAGTGCAATTTTTTGATTTGCCAATACTTTCTCTGCAAATCACATACTCTTTATTCGAAACGATAAAGTCATTAGTTTTTAAGATATTTGATGTTAAAAACGAAGGAGAATAACACATTAATCAAAATAAGTAAATAATCATTTTAACTTCAAATTTCTCGAAAACTAATGACTTTATCGTTTCGAATAAAGAGTATATGATTTGCATAAAAAGTATTGAAGAATCTAAAAATTATGCTAAATTAGCTGGTTCGTCAGTGGCGTAGAATTTGGGAAGGGTCAACCATTCACTTTCCCCTGTCGTACGCCTCTGGTAGTAGCCAGAAACGATTATTTTTTGGTAATATTTAGTCCAAAATAATATTCTATGAAAATGACTTATGTCATATGCCATTTACATGAATTATGTGAGGTTATGTACAATAAAGTATGGTTAATTACTGAACTCTAAAAAGAGCACATGGCGTTTTACTTATTTTCTAATTTCACAGTAAGATATCCACTGTGTTGATACTTTAAACAACAGGTTATGGCCCAGTTTGATTCGTGTTATATCCAGGGTTGGTTATTTGAAAATTGATAGTAATACAAGTACAAGTAAGTGCAGATTCTTTTAGAATGGCCTCTAATTATTTGATGAACTTGCCGAAAATAAAAGGTCGTATTGATTATGACGATTGGGCATTCGCTGCTCAGAATTTTCTCATCTTTGAAGGACTTGCTGAACGTGTCGAAAGTGAACCAGGAACTGACGAAGCCACGAAGAGTGAAGATCAGAAAACTAAAGCAAACTTATCTTAACCATAGATCCATCTCTTAATAAAATGAAGTCAATGTTTGACGATTCTGGCATTACACGACGCATAAGTGTGTTACGCAATTTGATTTCTATTCGTTTAGATAATTGTGATACAATGGTTCCTTATGTTAATCAGATTGTAGAAACAAGCCAGAGGTTACGAGGTACCGGATTTGGGATCCATGATGAACTGGTGGGTTCCTTAATGCTTGCGGGCTTATCTGAGAAATTTACACCCATGGTACTTGCAATCGAAAATTCTTCTCTTAAAATTACCACTGATAGTATTAAAACAAAACTCCTTAATGTGGTAAGTGATAGTGATAATAAAAGTGGTGCATTTTGTACCCGTCACAGAAATAAGCCAAATCGAAATTAGTCAAATTCGACAGTGCGCAACAATTTTGGTGAAAGTGATCGAGTTAAAAAAGAAGAACGAACTCGTGAAGTGAGGTACTTCGGATGTAAACAGTTTGGTCATTTCAACAACAAGTGTCCTTTGTTAGCAAAAGAAAAATCTCAAAACAAAAAGGAAAATGCCTTTAGTGTTATATTTTTGAGTACGAACTTTCAGAAAACAGATTGGTGTATAGATTCAGGAGCTAGTTCGCATTTAGTAGCTGATAGAAATTTGTTAAACAAGGTATGTACAGGCTCTTTTTGTCAAGAAATTATGGTAGCTAATAAAACAATGGTTCCAGTAGTAGCTACAGGTAACGTACTTTTAAAAATTATTGTAAATAAAGATGTTTTTGATGTTACTGTAAAAAATGTTCTCTGTGTACCACAATTGTCGACAAATCTTTTGTCAGTTAGTCAGTTGCTTAAAAATGGAAGTAAGGTAGTATTTGAACTTATGTTGTGTAAAATTTTTAATGCTGATAATAGTCTAATTGCTGTTGCTGAACTTTGTAATGGTGTGTATAAACTTAATGTACCTAGCTAATGTACAGTATTCTGAACAATGTAATTTTAATGTCTCTTCTGAAATATGGCACCGTAGACTTGGCCATATTAATAGTTTGGACATGATAAAATGAAAAATGGTTCTGTTTTAGGACTCAGTTGCTCAGATGTTACAAAGCTAAGTAAATCTAATTGCATTACTTGTTGTGAAGGTAAACAGTCTGGTATGTCTTTTAAAAACACAGGTACAAGAGCAGAAAAGCCACTTGAAGTTATTCATGGAGACTTATGTGGACCCATGGAAACTAGGTCAATTGGAGGCTCTAAGTATTTTTTTAATTTTTTGATGACTATACACGAATGTCATTTGTTTATTTTTTAAAAACAAAAGATCAAGTTTTCGAAGAGTTTAAAAAATTCAAAGTGTTAGTTGAAACACAACTTGACCTAAAGATTAAAACATTTAGATCAGATAACGGGGGTGAGTTTGTGAACAAACAATTTGACAGTTTTTTAGAAAGTCATGGTATTGTACATCAGAAAACAAACCCTTAAGGCTGTATGACACTATACATTTTCTTGTATCATTTCTAATATCGTTTCTGATATGTCAAAAAAATGCATAGTGTCATACACAGATACAAGAAACGATATCAGAAACGATACAAGAATTTGTGTCAGGCACAGATTATTGTACAAGATCTGCGCCAATTTCTGCGCAAAGAACAAAAACGTAAAACCTGCTGCTGCTGGTAAAACCGGTGGTAAAACATCTAAAATGTCATAATTACTTACTCATAATGGCGGCTGAAATGAAAATAGGATAATGTATTGATGAATTTATTTGTGTTTTTGTAGGTATTATTTATAAATCTTTTATTTATACTTAATATACCGTTTGGTATGGACTACTGTTCTACTAATAACCATATATTTAGCTCCTAGTAAAGTTCAAACTATAAATTTAGGTTTCATGGTGCATAATTTTTTAATAGACGAAAATACAATAGTTCCTAATTTGGATCAAACTGAACATAATTCTAATGCAAATATTTTAGCACAAATATCAAAACAAAATAAAAGCACAAATAATCTATCTCAGTCAACGTAAAATTCTGGTTAACATTAAAATGTTAATTGTATAAAAGTTTATAAATTTTATAAAATATTTAAAATCAGCTGTCTGTAGATGCAGTACTACCATAACGTGACACAGGGTGACAAACAAAATTTCGACCAATCACGTGCCGAATTTCATACAATTTTCGATACAAGAACTTGCATAGTGTCATACAGGGCACAAATGTACGTACAAGAAATGATACAAGAAAATGTATACAAGAAACGATATCAGAAACGATATTAGAAATGATACAAGAAAATGCATAGTGTCATACAGCCTTTATACCCCAGAACAAAACGGTATGTCTGAACGATTAAACCGTTCCGTTGTAGAAAAGGCAAAGTATATGATCTATGATATTTGATGCTCAATTGGAAAAGAAATTTTGGGCAGAAGCCGTTAATACAGCTGTATACATTAGAAATCGTTCTACTATTTCAGGATTAGACAGCAAAACTCTTTATGCAATGTGGTATAATAAAAAACCTGATATTAGCCATTTTAGAGTTTTTGGAAGTCATGCAATGGTCCATGTTGTTAAAGAAAAGCGACTGAAATGGGACAAGAAGTCTAAGAAACAGATTTTTATTGGGTATTCAGAAAACGTTAAGGGTTTTAGGCTGTTTGACCCAGAAACAAACGTAATCACTACTAGCAGAGATGCAATTATATTTGAGGATAAAATTGGTAATCCTATATGTGAAAACTCTGCAGAAGATGTGGAAGTATCAGTTGCAGTGGGGGAAAATGAAAACTTTCCAGGAAAACCCAGATTTACTAGAGCAAGAAACTGACACAGAAACCTTTGCTACACCTGATAGTTCTTCTGCAAATGAATCAAGTGGTGTTAGCGAATATGAACCTGAAGAAGATGTGCAGGAGCAGAATATACCAGTGGAGGATAGAGACAGACCTCAGCGTATCCGAAACCCTAAAGATTTTTCTGATTATGTGACATATTTATGCACAGAAAATAATCTAGAAAATGATCCAATTACTGTCCAACAAGCTCTGGAAAGACCAGATGGGAATAATTGGAAGCAAGCAATGTTAGAAGAGATGCAATCTTTCAATGAAAATTATGCTTGGGAAATTACTGAAATTCCAGAAACAGGCAGTGTGGTAGACTGTAAACGGGTTTTCAAAAGAAAGACTGACGGTGAAGGTAAGAATAGATATAGAGCTAGGCTAGTGGCCAAGGGTTTTACACAACAATATGGTATTGAAAATAAAATAAAAATTCCATTTTTATTCAGTTGCAATGCGAAGGCAAAACAATCTTATATTTCAATTAGAATACGGAGCGCAGTGCAGCCCTCTGAATCGACGATTTTCGACTCTTGTTGGAGTCTCATCGGAGAGAACGTAGGCCTGCTACTCCATACTCCAATTGATCAACACCGAGAGTTCATCCCCCACACCGCAACTGACGTGAATGGACTAGGTGACTAGCGTCATCTGGCAATTGAAAGATGAATTAGTTTTCAATCCTAATAGCAATATTAATATTATTTAAAAATATTAAAATATTACTAAAAGATTTTTAAATTGAAAACTTATTGGTCCATTTCCTTGGTAACACCTCCATGGCTTCTAAAATTTGCAAGCCACATGGATGCTGAAGCGAAGAAGACAAGAGGGAATTCAAAAACTTACAATTCACGACCCCGTCTGTTCAGCTGGTAAATTCCAACAAAAAATGGACCTAGTTACTCAAAGAAGTAACGACCAATATAAAAATAAAATAAAAATTCCATTTTTATTCAGTTGCAATGCGAACGCAAAACAATCTTATATTTCAATTAGAATACGGAGCGCAGTCCAGCCCTCTAAATCGACGATTTTCGACCCTTGTTGGAGTCTTATCGGAGAGAACGTAGGCCTGCTTCTCCATACTTCAAGTGAGCAACACCGAGAGTTCATCCCCCACACCGCAACTGACGTGAATGGACTAGGTGACTAGCGTCATCTGGCAACTGAAAGATGAATTAATTGTCAATCCTAATAGCAACATTAATAATATTTAAAAATATTAAAATATTACCAAAAGATTTTTAAATTGAAAACTTATTGATCCATTTCTTTGGTAACACCTCCATGGCTTCTAAAATTTGCAAGCCAGATGGACCGTTTCCTTGGTAACACCTCCATGGCCTTTGGTAACACCTCCATGGCTTCTAAAATTTCTAAAATGAGAACGATGGAGGAGTCCGATGAGTCTCCAACAAGAGTCGAAAATCGTCAGCTGGACTGCGCTCCGTATTCTAATTGAAATATAAGATTGTTTTTCCTTCGCATTGCAACTGAATAAAAAAATGGAATTTTTATTTTATTTTTATATTGGTCGTTACTCCTTTGAGTAAGTAGGTCCATTTAATGTTGGAATTTACCAGCTGAACAGACGGGGTCGTGAATTGTAAGTTTTTGAATTCCCTCTTGTCTTCTTCGCTTCAGCATCCATCTGGCTTGCAAATTTTAGAAGCCATGGAGGTGTTACCAAGGAAATGGACCAAAAAGTTTTCAATTTAAAAATCTTTTAGTAATATTTTAATATTTTTAAATATTATTAATATTGCTATTAGGATTGAAAACTAATTCATCTTTCAATTGACAGATGACGCTAGTCACCTAGTCTATTCACGTCAGTTGCGGTGTGGGGGATGAACTCTCCGTGTTGATCAATTGGAGTATGGAGTAGCAGGCCTACGTTCTCTCCGATGAGACTCCAACAAGAGTCGAAAATCGTCGATTCAGAGGGCTGGACTACGCTCCGTATTCTAATTGAAATATAAGATTGTTTTGACTTCGCATTGCAACTGAATAAAAATGGAATTTTTATTTTATTTTATTTCATTTTTATATTGGTCGTTACTTCTTTGAGAAACTAGGTCCATTTTCTGTTCTAATTTACATGCTGAACAGACGGGGTCGTGAATTGTAAGTTTTTGAATTCCCTCTTGTCTTCTTCGCTTCACCATCTATCTGGCTTTCAAATTTTAGAAGCCATGGAAGTGTTACCAAGGAAATGGACCAATAAGTTTTCAACTTAAAAATCTTTTAGTAATATTTTAATATTTTTAAATATTATTAATATTGCTATTAGGATTGAAAACTAATTCATCTCATCAATATGGTATTGATTTTCAGGAAACTTTTTCTCCAGTAGTGAGGCATTCCACTTATAGGTCATTGATAGCACTATCACTTAATTTAGGCTTAGATATAACTAACTCATTTGCATGTGGCCACAGCTTTTTTGAATGGTCAGCTGGAAGGAAATGTATTTATGCGGCAACCAAAAGGTTTTATCATTTAGGGTCAGGAAAATAAAGTTTTAAAGCTCAAACGTGCCATTTATGGTTAGTCCAGAGATATAAGATTTTTCTCGTGACACATCCCTCTCCAGTCCGAAACCAAATTTTTTGAGTAGTATGGAAATCTATATTAATAACCTTTATGTTTCCTGCAGCCGATTTTGATGATATACATAGTTATAAACAAATAAAGATCAAAAAACGGTAAATTTTCGCTTTTTTTGTCTATAACCAAAAAGTTAAGCATTTTAAACAAATTTGAGAGTAACAAACTCATAAATCGTCTAAAAAATTTCAATATGGCGTTCGCTGAATATGTCTATCCTTAGTGATTGATTAGAAAATTGTAAAATAAATAATAAATTTTGAGTTTTTATAAATATTCATAACTTAGGTAAAAATTAACTTAGAACCTTCTTATTACACGAATTGCTGAGACTTCTGGTGCTTAAATTATATTTTAAATTTCAAAACAATTGGTCAAATAGGTTAAAAGTTATTTAATCTGTTTATCCCAAATTCTTTTTTTTTAAAACTACAAGTCAGAAAATTATGAGGTTACAGTAAGACTTCTGACAGTAAATGGAAGAAGAACATTTACACTATTGACTTAATTTAAAAAAATGACAAAAAGTAATTTTAAACAGTGTAAAAACTTACTTATAAACAATTAGAATAACTTTTTAACCGTTACCCGTAGAAAAATTATGTTTTCATATTTGGAAAGACTGAATTTTTATACACATTTAGAAAGAAAAACAATTGTCCTAGGACAATTAGGGACGAAGTTAGCCCCCCTTTTTTTAATTCACATGTTTTTGCAAAATAATTTTGCAGTATTTAGAATTATTTTTTGTCACTTCTTTTAATTAAATTAATATCATAAATCTTCTTCTTTCATAAACTATCCAAATTATTAGTGTAACTTTATCATTTTCTGACTTATAGCGTTGCAAAAAAAATTAATTTGGGAAAAACCAATTAAATACCTTTTAAACTATTTGACCAATTGCTTTGAAATTTAGGGTATGATTTAAGCACCAGAAGTCTCAGCATTCCGTGTAATAAGAACGTTCTAAGTTAATTTTTACATAAGTTATGAATATTTATAAAAACTCAAAATTTATGAAATTGAAAATGGTTATTCATTTTTGTTTGAATATTGTTTGTTTGGTTTCTTAAGGTTATATTGTCTTTTTAACTAGCAGTGGCGTGCTGGCCATATAAATGAATCGGTGCAATCACCGAGAGGCCGCTACCTTATGAAGCCGATCAGATAGGTTTTTTTCACAAAAATTTTTAGATGTAACAAAAAAAATATTTTTTAATTTCTAATTGAATTTTAATTTTTCTAATAATATTAATAAAACATTTCAAAAAAATTTAAATTTTTTTAATGGTAAAATACAGTTAAATAAATACAGTAAGTAAATGAATAAGACTGTACTATACATAAATATATTGCTAGAGATAATATTTATTTTCATACATACAAGTATATTTATGGCTCTCCAATTTCCTTAAAACATGTATAATATGTACTCTGTAGAATAAAAAATGTCTTGAACATTTTTTCCGAATTATTGGAAGTATTGAAAAACGATTTGATCAAGACAAATCGTTTTATAATGTTATAAGCACTATACATCCTAGAAATTTTGACACAATAAAAATGGTATACCTTTAACGGCATTTAAATCATTTACTGAAAAATTAAGAAATGTTTATCCTACCATATCTGCGACTGCAATTAGACATTGGATTGTGCTGATAAATGGATTGTATTAAAAAATAGGATTTTGCAAAATACTGAAATTATAGAAGATCGAGTTAATGATGAATATGTTCAGTCTACAGAAATTATGAAGGATGATATTATTAATCTAAGTGATAATGAACATGAATAACAAATGGCAATGTTGTTGATATCGTGAAAACTTCACCTCCGTGTGGTACTAAAAAGTATAAAGATTATATAGCTTGCTGTTACGTTGTTTTGCATAAGTACAACCTATTTCAGTGTACTTATTCAAATTTAAATAGTTATAGCATTTATTAACTCTTTCAGTGACACAGAAATCTTGCGAAAGAAGTTTTTCAACGTTGAAATATATAAAAAATCAGTTAAGAAGTACTTTAACACAAGAACACTTGGAAATATTTATGATAATGGCTATAGAAAAAGAAGCTTTGTATGAGCTTAAAAATGATGAAATAATCGACGGATTTGTTAAAAATTCTACTTTAATGCGGAAATTATTAGTCGAGAGTTAAGTTATTATTTTATAAAATAATTGCAAAAGAATGTTTAGATTATTGCGTTGCATTAACATTTTAAATATTGTTGAATTAAAGTATTTGCACTGTACTTGTATTTGTACTCTCTTGTATAATCGATTTACTAAAATTCAACTTAATACATGATTGAAAAATTCTCAAAATTTTATTTTTCTTTTATCTTAATTACTACATCAAATTCATATTATATTTATTTAAGAGATCATGGTTTCTGCCTTACTGCATACAATATTGGCATACATGTCATTTATTATTTGTAAAATTATTGCTTAGTCTTAAATAAAAAAATATATCAAATTAAAAAAATCATTGAGTTTAAAGTTGTATGGTTGATTTAAAAATAATTTATATTTTTGTTTTTTTTTTGATTTTATAAATAACAATAAAACATCCTGATAATAGAAGATAAAATGATGGGAGGCCGCTTTTCTATAAAATCACCGGGCCGCTTGAAAAGTTCCAGCACGCCACTGTGAACTAGTGGGGGTGTTGGTAATATTTAGTCCAAAATAATGTTCTATGAAGATGACTTATGTCATATACCATGTACATGAATTATGTGAGGTTATGTACAATAAAGTATGGTTAATTACTGAACTCTAAAAATACAATATGGCGTTTTACTTATTTTCTAATTTCCCAGTAATATATCCACTGTGTAACATAATTTATTAGGGTGTACAATGCCTATACTTTCTGCCAAGTATGACACGGATATGCCAAATTGTATACTGTACACCCCACTAAATTATGTTAAATAATCGTTTCTGGTTAATACCAGAGGCGTACGACAGGGGAAAGTGAATGTTTGACCCTTCCCAAATTCTACGCTAATGATGAAACAGCTATTTTAGCGTAATTTTTAGATTCTCGAAAACTTTCTATGCAATGTTGTCCTGCAGCTATTTTCTTGTGGCATTTTTATAATCAACTATTTATAATGGGAAATAAGCCACAATTTTACCAAAAAAATATTTTATTAAGTTTTTATTTTATTCAGTAGTTTTTGTATTTTGACAACTAAACCCGATTTGGGCTTCGAAACGTTAATGAAATCTTTTTTGGTAAAATTGTGGCTTATTTTTCTATGCAAATAATATACTCTTCATTCGTAACAGTAGCGTACTGATAGATCAGCGGGCCCTGGTTCCAGCTGGGATGCGGGCCCCCCGAACAATAAAAACACATATTGTATATCAAAAGTTTTTAATAAATAGTAAATATAAATCATCATATTTTTGTAAAAATTTCAACTAATTTAAAACAGTAAATTAATATTAATCCTATCCTTTTTCATACTGATATGGCTGATCACTTTACTCCAGCTGTTTTTATAAAAATAATGAAACTCAAAAATTTTTCTACATCTATGTATGTACATCTCCAGTCATAACTAAAACCTTTAATATCGGAAAACTAAAACAGCTTTTAAGAAATGAACATTGGAATGAAATTTATAACAACAAAATGGATTTTCAAATTATTGTATGATACATTTATAATTAAGTTAAATAATTAGATACAAACCCCCAGGGAGAAAAAAGCTTAAATAAAAAAATAGCAAAAATAAAACCTTGGATATCGGTGGGGTTGATATATTTAATCAAGCGACGAGATTTTCTTAAAAAGGAATTAATAAAGCAATGTTCGCCAACACTTAAGGGAATAGGCGTAAATTTCGGCTCCAATGCATTTTAAATGCATTAATTTTTTTCGAATACTGAGAAAACTAATAAGTATTTTTAAAAGATTTAAACGCAGAATGAAAGATTACGTTATTGCCGAGGGCCGAAAGTCCCTGAAAACTTCTTTAATGTTTATTTTAATAAGTAACAGGGGTGAAAAAAAAAAAAAGAAAATTTAGTGTGATTTTTAATTTTAAATGTCATTCAAAAGAAATTTTTTATTTATTCTAAGAGATTTTTCGGCCCTCGGAAATAATGTAGTCCTTCATTCTGAGTTTAAATTTTTCAAAAATATTAACTAGTTTTTTCAGGATTCGTAAAAAATGGACACCATGCCTGTGGTGATATTTTCCAAATCGAACATTAGCTATCTTTGTCATACAAAGGACTCAGATGAACAGAATGTGGTGACAAGACATTGACAAACAAGCTTACTAAATATTTGACACTGACACGGCTTCAGCAATATTTTGAGTAATTTATTAAATAATATGGATGGTGTATTTGATAAATAATTTACTTAAAGGCACACTTAAGATGTGACATTGATAAAAAGATATTAATTGTTTATTATTTATGGAAGATCCAAGCAGAGAATACACCAGGATAAATTCTGTGATCCAAGTATTTTGTTGTTAATATTATGTTCAAAATTTATCTAAGCGTTCCATAGTAACAATGTATTATTAAAAAAATCACTTTTACTCTTATCTCGATTATCAGTTTTAATTGTATAGTATATAAATTATTATAATCACGGAATACATAGTTAGTGAAAAAATGATCATATTAATTAACTGAATTAATAATTTAAGCAATTATACAAGTACCTAACGGTTATCCAAGAACATTCAAAGGCCATCTCTAAGTTAATCATGACAATGCCATTGTCAACCAATGTTTATATCTCCATACCAGTAAGAATTTTACTACACGTAATTTGCTGCGTAAAGAAAGAAAAAGTAGGTATAGTCGGTTCGCTAAGCTCAGACACAACTGGCTAGTGATTTTAATAGGTAATTTTTTTGTTTTTTGCCAATTTTCCCAAAATTGGCAAAATTACTTACTAAAATCACTAGCCAGTTGTGTCTGAGTTTAGCAAACCGACTATATATCCGTAAATATTTGCGCCTACGCTCTTAATATTGAGTATAAAAACTATAGAAATAAGCTTAAAAGTTTATTAAAAAAAAACAAAAACGACTTCTATCAAAATAAAATTTATGAAGCTGGTGAAAACACAAAAAAATGTGGAATACTATAAATGATAGGTATATCTGGTCGGAAGCAAACCTCTAAAAATATTATACATCTAATAACATTATATCAATAATCACAGTAAAGTTTAAATAAATATTGGTATCTATTATAATATGGATTACCGTCGAAAGCCGACATGATCAACCAAAAAAGAAGATGTATTTCGTGATTTTTCTAGTGACCTTCTTGGGTGTGAATCTGTCTCTTTAATTTACTCCTCCCGGTTTAAAAACAAAGCGTCAATTGTGTCAATTGACTTAGCACCATGCCTAGGCAAGAGTTGTCTGTTTTGTGCTACACAATGTCAATAGACACTGTATCAATTATTTTACACAAAAGTGGTATTACGGTTGGAAGTTAGAAGTAAAATTAAACATCAACGTAAAGTTAATGCTACAGAACAAGACCGACGGTATACCGTAAACCACATTGGATGTTGAATACCTTGATAGTAAACTAAATAATATTATAGTAATACGTCGCTGAAGAGTTCTAAAAACAACTGCTTTTTGTATAAGACCAGACTAAAAATCTAAAAATTAAAGGAATAACGCAGAATACACAAAATATCGCCTATATGTATAACTTAATTAACCTATGAAATACCAATAATGTCAAAATTTCATAACAGTGGAGTAAACTTCCCTCAGGTTGCACTAATTACAAACAAACATTACGGAGCAGTAAATTTGAATTACACCTCCAGGTTTAAAAACAGAGCATAATAATATAAAATATATTAAATGTAATAGTATAGGCTTACTATTCAACGAGCATAATGATGCCTTCGACTCATGTCGTAATTCATCTCGAACAAAAGGAGCATGGAACGTCTACTTTATTGTCTTGGGATTATTTTTATAACACTAAGCAATACTTGCATTGAATATCTAAATTTCCGAAATTTTACAACTTCATAGTTTACAACTTAATTGAGAGATCGTGCTAATACAAGTGTTTGGGTTAGCAGATACAGGCGGTTAAACAAAGTGTTGGAACCATGGCTTCGGTTTATTGCGGGCAGGTAAAAACGAGTACAGAACCTTTACAAAGGCGTTCACTATATTTCTTCAAAAATTTTGTTTTCAATTTTTTTTATAAATAGGTAGGTATTCTATTTATTTTATAAGTAGGTAGATATAAAAAAATACCTACTACACCAAAATAAAAATTTATTAAACAGTTACATTTTCTACTATGTACTTGTGTAGTTCAAAATGTCCCCATAAAAAAAAGAAGCAAAAATCGAGTTAGAGCGGGCCCCTTCGGGGCCCGGGCCATGGTTCCGCGGAACCCGCGGAACCATGCTCAGTACGCCACTGATTCGTAACGATAAAGTCATAGTATTCGAGATATTTGAAGTTAAAAATGAAAAGGCACACTTATTTTGATTAATGTATTATGCTCCTTCGTTTTTAGCTTCAAATATCTCGAAAACTAATGGCTTTATCGTTACGAATGAAGAGTATGTTATTTACATAGAAAGTATTGGAGAATCAAAAAATTGCACTAAAATAGAAATTCCGCCAGTGGAGTAGAATTTGGGAAGGGTCAACCATTCACGTTCCCCCGTCGTACGTCTCTGGCAGTAGCCAGAAACATTTGTTTAACATAATTTAGTAGGGTGTAGAATACCAGCATCACTTACCAAATTTCGTGTTGTTGTCCCGTGCCTGTCAGGAAATATTCAAAAATAAATAAAATAAAAGTTTAACTTTGACACCCTGTATTTCGGTTATTATCAACTTTTGTACTAAGATACGTTAGCTTAAATCGACCTATTTTAACCTCAGGAATCTAAGGTTAAGCGATGGCCCATTCTTTACCAAACAACCTCTATACCCCCAAAAAATATGCCGCTTTGTACCGGGTGTCCCAATAAGAATGGCTCTCGGCCATATCTCAGGAACGGTTTATAGTAGAGCTTTGAAATAAAAAATTTTATAACAAAAGTTGCCTCAGGAAAGGCCTGGAAATTATTTTCATAATTGTGGGTCCACCGCTAGAGGGCGTAATTGAATATCAAAAATAAAAAAATCTAAATTTTACAAAATTTTCCCAATGAAGGGGCACTGTAAATCCGATTATTGTATTCTTCATCAAATTCTGCGCATATTTGATTTAACAAGTTTAACTCTACCTTTGCAAATAAGAGGTGGGGGTGAGTGGGAACCTTGTTATGAAAAAATGGCTGTAAGTCCGGTTCTGCTAAATCAAATTTTGAAAACTGGGTCTTGTTGAACACAGATCTCTTTCTTCAATGTAAGCGTGATGATTTTGAACCATCCTACTAAGTAATAAGCCAGCTGGGAGGCGTTATTAAATTTTTTTCAGAAATCTAGTTTTCTTTGGAAAATATTAAATACAAGTATGCATTTTTAATCATACTTTATAAAATTAGATTAAATTAGCAATAGAATAGCGAAAACCGCATGTCGATACCTTTTGTCTATCTCAAGATATCTCGAGAAACGTGTAAATTTTATACATAACTGTTACTATCACCGGTAAACTAAGTTAATGAAAAGTAGTGTGCTGTGGAAAAAAACAAAATAACATTTTCCAGATGTCAACGTATAAAAATATAATTAATTAAAACAACAATATAAAGAGAAACAATACTATTAAAATTAAATATAACACAGAACAAAAAGAACTACTTAGTGACGACCTAAATATTCAAATTGTTGCCCATCATATACTGCTCTAGAATACATTATCCAGAGAATACTAAACGCCATTCAAAGCATATTGAGAGCAGAAATTGAGACTGCTGTTCAATCTACTCTTGAAAGAGTAAATGTTTGCAACGAAAATGATGGGCAAAAATTTGAACGTTTCTGTCATCACTAAATAGTTGTTTTTATTTCTTTGTAATAGGGCTTTTCAACGCTTCTCATTTGTTTCGAGCCTCTGTCATATGCCGTATAATCCGTGTATAATATTAATATACGAGATATGAACGAGGCTCGAAACAAATGAGAAGCGTTGAAAAGACCTAATATACGTTGACAGCTGGAAAATGTTTCTTTGTTGTTTCCATAGCACACTACTTTTAATGAATTATTTCGTTTACCGGTGACAGTAACAGTTATGTTTTTAAATTTACACGTTTTGTAAGATATCTCGAGATAGAAAAAAGATATTAACATGCGGTTTTCGCTATTCTGTTGCTAATTTTGTCTTATTTTGTAATATGGTATTAAAAATGCATGTTTGTATTTAATATTTTCCAAGGAGCACTAGATTTCTGAAAAAAATTAAATAACGCCTTCTAGCTGGCATATTACTCAGTAAGTTGGTTCGAAACCATAACTTTTACATTGACGAAAGAGATCTGTCTTCAACAAGACCAAGTTTGCAAAATTTGATTGAGCAGAACCGGACTCACAGCCAGTTTTTCATAACAAGGTTCCCACTCACCCCCACCTTTTATTTCCAAAGGTAGACCTAAACTTGTCAAATCAAATATTCGTAGAATTTTATGAAGAATACGACGATCGGATTTCCAGTGCCCCTTCATTAGGAAAATTTTGTAAAATTTAGATTTTTAATATTTGATATTCAATTACGCCCTCTAGCGGTGGTCCCACAATTATGAAAATAATTTCCAGGCTTTTCCTGAGGCAACTTTTGTTATAAAATTTTTTATTTCAAGCTCTACTATAAACGGTTCCTGAGATATGGCCGAGAGCCATTCTTATTGGGACACCCGGTATATACCAAGTCCTATAGCTGGCTTATGGGTGGTCAAAAGTTACAAACTACCCCGGTTCTGAATCGGCCCTAACCCCCTCTTTAAACACAGAGAAAAATTCAGATCGGTTTAACTTTTCCACACACATACATACATACATATAGTCCGTCCGCTATAACTTTTCCCATGCGGTACGAATCATTTTCAATCAAATTAAGTCAAAACAGAAAGTGAAACGTACGCCGATGTGTGTAGTATATAGTATACAGTATACAAAATATATATACACATCGACGCTCGTTTCAATTTATGTTTTGACTTAATTTGATTGAAAATTAATCGTACCGCATGGGAAAAGTTATAGCTGACGGACTATACATACATACATACATACATACATACATACATACATACATACATATCCACAAACATTTTCCCTTTTTTAAATAGAAAGTGAGTCATATTTCTGAGCTCGGTAACTTTTAAATGGTATAACCGATTTTCAAAATTAGACATGCTTCGGAAAGGTAATGATCAGTACTATTAGAAGCCGCGAAGGTCGGTCCTAAATTTTTGAAGTTTTGGGAGTTTTGGGGACGAGAACGAAAATCAGACCCTAACCAGGAATGGCCGTAAAATCCATACCCTTGGACCAAAATTGACGGTTGATATATTAGTGGGTGAGTCTTTTATTGAACTTTAAGATGGGAGTTGGCCCAAGTTTCAATTCAGTCAGATTTAGAAAATCGAAAATTTCGTGTATATACATGGTGAGGCAGATAAAGGGCCTATTAGAAATATCTCGAGAACTAAAGGTAAGAGAATCATGAACATTGGAATTCAGGGGTTTTGAGGTATGAGCTATTTAATGAAAATATTTTAGTCTCTTTGATACTTCCGGTTATACCGGAAATTGATTGTAACTTCGTTTTTTAAGGGGACACCCTGTATATTTTTACATTTTTGGATGTTGCTTGATGTCTTCTTTTTTAAAATATGAGGTTTTGTAATATTATACAGGGTAGTTTAAAAGATAATTACGGTTTTTTATTAATTTTGTAGCAAACTTCACACCCTGTAGAATTGTACTGATTTGATATCAAAAAGTCCATTTATGTTCAAGTGATTTTTAATATAGTCTATTATTATTAAAAATTAATAATATAGCGAAATGTTTAATTTTGGTATAAAGGTTTGGTCGAAACTCGGAGTGAGTTTTTTCTGAGTTTTCTTAAATAGAATACCCTGTATTTCTGTATTGTAATGAAGTGATATTTTATAGTACTTTTTTATTTCTTAGGCATTCCCTGTACCTAACTGCTTTAATTTGTAAGTTATTCGTAGTTCTTTAAGCCAAACATTAATTGCAACAAAAATTTCGTGAAATTTTATTAGGTTCGACGTGAAAAGATTTAATCATAAATCATTTTTCGAAAATAAACACATATTAATCTCGACTGACCCTTAATTTATTAATATTGGTTAATAATAATAATAATATCTCATGGCATTTTTGTCGAGGAGATCCTTTTTGGATTGTTCCGGCGCCATTTACATCTTTAACTCTGTTTCAAGTAACTAGTGTCGATGTACACTAGCCCAGGGGGACCGATGGCTTAACGTGCTCTCCGAGGCATGGTGAAACGGCTCGTATCATTTTTAGAAATGATAAATTGGATGTCTTTGGCAGGGCTCGAACCCACGTGCACTGGCGTATGAGGCCAGCGATTATGCCGTGTCGTTACGGCCGCTCACACACACTAATACTGGTTGATATATCACAATAATTACGTAACTAAACTATTGTAAATTATTAAAATGAATTAAATGTTAGTGTCACTGAGAATCTGCATATTAGTACGAATGTTCTCGTAATCTAAGTGTCTAGTACGTCTAAACTATTCTAGTAAACTTTGAGAATTTTCTCTCTTCTTTGTTGTCGTCTATCAGGAAGTTGCATGTGATAAAATCTTATTGCTAGTAGTACATTTTTATTATACTCTCCTAGAACAAAAACTTTAATAATCAGTTCCCCATTACGAAAATTTATATTAGTTATGGTAACAAAGCAACTGGAACTACACAAATAACATAATGCCTAATGTTTAATCATGTTTAGTGTCAAAGCCATAGCCAACTAGAAAGAATTTGGTTTGTTTTTATTAATATTTTATGCACCAACAATCTTAACAACGTAGGCATTTTTGTATCTCATCCAATATTAATAAATTAAGGATCATGCTAGGTTAACATGTATTTATTTTCAAAAAATTATTTATGATTGACTATTTTCACGGCAAATCTAATAAAATTTCACGTAATTTTTGTTGCAATTAATGTTTTACTTAAAGAACTACGAATAACTTACAAATGAAAGCAGTTAGGTATAGGAAATGCTTAAGAAATAAAAAAAGTACTATAAAATATCATTTTATTACAATAAGAAAATACAGGGTGTTCCATTTAAGAAAACTTAGAGAATACTCATTTCGAGTTTCGACCAACCCTGTATACTAAAATTAAACATTTCGTTATATTATTAATTTTTAATAATAATAGACTATATTAAAAATCACTTGAACATAAATGAACTTTTTGATATCAAATCAGTACAATTCTACAGGGTGTGAAGTTTGCTACAAAATTTATAGAAAACAGTAATTATCTTTTAAACTATCCTGTATAATATTACAAAACCTCATATTTTAAGCAAGAAGACATCGAGCAGAATCCAAAAATGTAAAAATATACAGGGTGTCCCATTTAAAAAAACCAAGTTACAATCAACTTCCGGTATAACCGGAAGTAGCAAAGACACCAAAATATTTTCGTTAAATAGTTCATTCCGCAAAACCCCTGTATCTCAATTTTCATGATTCTCTTACCTTTAGTTTTCGAGATATTTCTAATAGGCCTTTTATCTGCCTCACCCTATACCGGGTGTCCACTAGGGTGGAGCGCAAATTTATTTTTTCAAATTTCATTTTCGCGGGGTGCGGAATTGATGCGTTTGAATTTTCGAAAAATTTTCATTTTCGAATGAAAAACTTAGATGCCATTTTTTTGTATTTTCAGTCTGAAAAGTGCCCCAAGGTGATTGAAATTTTGGAATTTTGTAAAAAAAAATTCTAAAAAAAATTCGATAGAGTCAACTAGAGTCAACGATAATGTTTTATTAATTTATTTAAGCTATTAGGACTATAATATGAAGAAAAAAAAAAGAAAAATAGTCAATATAAAGTAAAAAAAATATGCTTAAAAATTGAAGAATAACATAAAAACTCATTGTGAACCATAGTCTTTCTTAGTATCAAATTTAGACATAAAAAGGCATGATTTGAGCTTATTCTTAATGAATCCGCCTCTCCTCCGTGACCCACAGAGGACAGCACTTGCTTCTGTAACTAATTTGACCTACCTTTTAGCGGATTGTGTGTAACATGGAATTTTTCCGTGATGGCCTATGATGGCCTGAGATATCCTTTCGGTACTTAAATTCTTCGTCAGTGGAGGTTCTGTCTTGTGTTTTCCAATCTATCATATCGAGGCAATCATCAGCATCCATATTTAAAGTAGGTACTTGGAAAATATGAAAGGCTCCTATGTATGATGTCTCTCTGATCTTCAATATTCTGCGCAATTGCAACTTCTCTGACGTACTGTCTCTTGTCGGCTAACATTCCTAGTAGTAGATTCTCTGAATGTCCAAAGAATGCATTTCTCTGTATGACTGGGACAATAACATTCTTCAAGTGGTTTGACAAATAGCGCGACAGTTTTATCGTATCATATAAATGTTTGGAACCAAAAATACAAATTGGCCTGGTCTTGATTCTGAACCACCTAGGAGCATAGACAGTTACAATAAATGTGCTTAGTATAATTAGGTTTTCTGACGGAGTTTCGCTTGAGACATATAATCTCAATATCCGATTAACCATTGTCAACCATCTAGGGTGAATTAGTTTACCAGGATATTTTTTTCACAAAATTTTCATCACAATATCCACTACTGATATACTGACATATTTGTAGTAGATATAGTTAATCTGTGCTTAATTCCTGTTACGATTTGGTAATATCGGGCAACGTACATTTAATTGCATGAAACGGAACAATGGGTAATACTTTACAGTTAGTAACTGCCTCGCCAATGGGACCTGTGAAACCTTTTGGTCCACTTCTAGTGTCATCTAGATGTTGAAAAAGATGACGCAATGTCAGTTAATTGGCGTGTAGTTGGCATATGAACCATTGGAGTGGAGGTGGAAACTTGATTTCCAATAAACGAATAACGCCACCTTTGTTTCCTTGGTTAACGACAGTCCCATCAGAACCAACAGCCATTTTTTGATTTACATCGATAGACTTCGAGGAAAGAAATGTCAGAATAGAGTTACAAAGTAGTCCTAGCTTTAGAACGAGCTTTTCGAACTCTATTTCTGTCTATAACCCGTGATGAATCGTTTTCAGTAATGAGACCAATGTGGTGGAAAGCTGCAGAAATGATTGCTACTCCAGCACGATTTGCCACCCCATAACGATCTAATGTTCTGGCAACAACCGGAAATGTGACTTCAGCCATTGTGAGTGAAGAAGTGGAAATATTCGATTGCGATTGGAAGTCCTCAATTTCACCGTTTTTGTTTAATGTATCTGGCTGTTGAACATTCGGTCGTATCTTTGAAGTTGTAGGTAATCTAGAAGTACTAGGAATGGATTCCACCCCTATTTGCAAGACTATTTGTTCTTCACGTTGCTCTTGTTGGTGTAATCTATGTAAATCTATCTCAATTTTTTTGGTCGCTTCACGATCTAAACTATTAATCATTATTTTATGGTCAGTTCGTTGGTCGATTAAGAAATTTCGTTCTGGTATTGGAATCTTTCGGTTTCTAGGACAGTTGCAATCTCTGAACTCTTAAACATTTGCAAGTTTCAATATCAAACAATTTCTTGCTATCCTCACCAACCTTTAATAGCTTCTCTTTGTAACCGTCTTCGTCCTTCCTGCCTTCATAAGGAATCAATAATGTTATATACTTATGATGGAAAACTATAATAATTCTAGCCAATGTTGTTTTGTGTTCTACTTACTTACTTATAATTGAAATTGAGTGGGAGAGTGAAGGCCGACTCCTGTGACAGGTTATAACTCTTTGGTTGCAGCGTTAGGTCGGGGGTTGGCGCGAAATTCAAAATAGATCAATTTAAGTAGCGCTGGGGCAGTTATTCTGATAAAAATAGAAATTAGTGTTATTGAAGTTTTCGATTCATATCCTAGAAGCGAATTGATACCGCACCCCGCGTAGGTAAAAGTGCAAAAAAATTTTTTTTTTCAGATTTCAAAATTTGAATCACGTTGGGGCAGATGTTAGCTTCATAATATAAAAAAATGACAAATAACTTTTCCAATCCTTTCCCACAGTAGCATCGATTCCGCACCCCGCGGTTGTAAAAATTATTATTTCATTTTTCTCCATATAACAGCGCTCGACTCTAGTGTCAACTTATATTTTCCCCCATTTTAACTGCCTATAACTTCTAAACGGCTTAAGATAGAAATATGCGGTTTTTGATGAAATGTTTTATTTTAGTAAAAGTTTTGTCTCAATGGATTGAATTTTTTATATCGCTTTCAAATACGAAAAGAAAAATGGCGGATTTTAAAAAAAAAACGTTGTTGACTTTTTTTAATGGAACACCCAGTATATTTTTTTGTAAATTGAAAGAAAGGCCATTTACCTATCCAGCGATATAAAGTTTTTCAAAATCGGTTGTCAAATCACTGAGTAATTAATTTTTAAAATGAGAGGTGCAACGTGGATATCACATACCTAAATAACATAACTAAGCAAATTGATATTATGTTATGTGATTTCCACATTGCATCCTTTATTTTAAAAATTATTTGCTCAGTCATTTGACAACCGATTTTAAAAAATTTAATATTGCTGGACAGGTAAATGGCCGTTTTTTCAAGCTGCAAAAAAACATACTGGGTGTTTCAATAAAAAAAGTCAACAACGTTTTTTTTTTCAAAAATCCGCCATTTTTTATTTAAAAGCGACATAAAAAATATTCATTTACCTAAAAACTTGAAAAAACGGTCATTTCCATAACCAACGATATAATTTTTTTTAAAATCGGTGGTCAAATGACTGAGAAATTAATTTTTAAAATGAGAGATGCAATGTGGAAATCACATAACATAGTATTTTGCTTAGTTATGTTATTTAGGTATGTGATATCCACGTTGCACCTCCCATTTTAAAAATTAATTACTCAGTGATTTGACAACCGATTTTGAAAAACTTTATATCGCTGGATAGGTAAATGACCTTTCTTTCAATTTACAAAAAAATATACTGGGTGTTCCATTAAAAAAAAGTCAACAACGTTTTTTCAAGAATCCGCCATTTTTCTTTTCGTATTTGAAAGCGATATAAAAAATTCAGTCCATTCAGACAAAACTTTTACTAAAATAAAGCATTTCAGCGAAAACCGCATATTTCTATCTTGAGCCGTTTAGAAGTTATAGGCAGTTAAAATGAGGGAAAATATAAGTGGACACCCGGTATAGTGTCCCGTGTAGGAGGGTGTTGGTGTGCGCAACTGGCAAGAACTGCCGTTCTCTGGTAACAAATATCAATTTATTTACTATATTTGTTTAATACATAATATACAGTGATGAGCGCGCTAATAACCGGCAAAATAACGCAAAGATGAAAAACATAATACATTGCGAAACGAAAAGAGATGAAACTAGGTGGAGGTGGAAAGTATCGTTATAAGCGTATAAATAATTAACATTACATTACATAGTTTCCCACCTTTAGAGGTCTGTGAGAGAAATATTTTATAAAATTCTACTGTCACAGTTACAGTTGTTATACTCCTCTGGTACGTCTAAAGGTAGGAAATTATCTAATGTTAATTTATACATTTATAACGATAAGTTCCACCTACACTAGTTGCATCTCTTTTTGTTTCGCAATGTATTACGTTATCCATCTTTTGTGATATTTTGCAGGTTATTAGCGCGCTATCATTGTATATAAAGGGTTGTCCACAGCTAGCGATGCTTCCCTTCCGTCAGCCATACTTCCATTTTTCACGATCTTCCCAGTCTCCGTCTTCCAATCCTTTCTTCGACATGGCTTCGTCGACTTCATTTTTCCATGATATTTTCAGTCGTCCTCTCCTTCTTGTTCCTTGTTCCTCTTGGACTCCATTCTGCCACCTTGTTTATCCATATGTCTTTATATTTTTTACGTTTGCTCCAACTTGTGAATATGTACTATTTAACATTAATAAGCACCTACCTCTTGTAATCTTCTTCTGCTTCTTCCAATCTTCTTAAGGTCATCTGCCCATCTCATTTGTGGCCTTCCTCTTCTTGTCCTTCCTAACCATGGCCTCAATTGTTGCATTTCTTGGTTCCATCTTTTATCCTTCAGTCAGGTGCTGTGTCCTGCGAAGCTCCATTTGTGTCCAGCACTCTGATTTTTGCACGAGAGTTTAATGAAAGGGTAACAAATGAATTGGAAGTTCTGTCCAACAAAATACATGAGACGTTTTCGTAGTTTGACGTTCCAAAGTTTTAACCTGTTCCACAATTACCCTGTTCCAGTGTTCCCGTACATCAAAGTTCATCCGACTAGACACCGTTAAGCTATTAACAAATTTTCAGCTTGCTATTAATCAACTTTTTTTTGGTACGCGGGATCCAGACCTAATTTTTGATACGATAGATAGTATGAATGTTCCAGTATTTATAGACGAGCTGGTTACATAATCATCCTCTTCAGAAGAGTTATATGAAATAAAGTTATTAATAGCCCATTCGAATTTACTATAGATTTCTCCCGCTACACTTTTTATGCTCTTAAGATTCGTAATTCGTACATACTTTCTTTACCTACATTATAGTCAAATTCTTCAACAAATCTCTTACAAATTTTGTGCTACATTAATACATTATAACAGAAACAAGTGCCCACTGTACATAAAATTCGAGATTTGTTAAAGAATTTGACTATAATTGAGTCAAAGAAAGTATGCTCACGTTTATCTCTATTCCGGTCGGGGTGTATGTAGATTGATCAAGCTCAACCTTTAATTCCTTAAAATGAGCACTTAAAATACACGTTTAGCTTTCAGCTTAATCTTTGCTTCATATTCAATAAATGTTGCGCCAGAAAAGTGAGTATTTTCCACATTTAACGGTTTCCTCTGTGGTTTCTGTAAAAAATGTGTTTTGTTAAAAACTTGTTTAAAAAATGATAGTGTTCAGAATTTTTCTCAAGAGCAATCCTTTATTTGTTTAAGTTTTCCAAGGATTCTAAAGCCAATAATTGTTTCGTTAGTTTAGGTTACAAGACCAGAAAGTGGTACTTTTCAGGTCGAGTCAATTAGATTGGGGAGACGTGAAAAACACTAATTTTCGGTCGTGTGACGTACAATATTTTTTTAAGACCGACACTTTGATGTAAATATAATCCTTTATTTTATTTTACTTTATATGATAAAATGATTAACAAATGCTAAGACTAGATACTGAATATAACTGCATAAATTTAATAAATAGGTACATTACTTTTGAATATTTATCTTAAATGTACAATTGTGACTGTTAAATATCTGAAGGTAAGACGTGTCTGAAATGCTTCGGATTGTTATATTTTTTGTAGCGGTATTGACAAAATTAATTTCTTGTCATTATTTTTGGAATATCATCCATTGATTTTGTTTGCTATATCAACTTTTTTTTTTAATCTTCAAGGTAGACTTCTGCTACAGTAGAGGATTTCCATCCTGTGTGCCGTTTTAAATTTATAATATCACCTCCTCTATCTACGAGTAGAGTTGCTGAGCTTCGACGATAACAGTGACTTGTGAATTCGCCTGGATTTTCTAATTTAAGATAAGAGGCGATTTTGCTAGGTGCTTTTCCCACATAATGCAATCCTACTACTTGGGTTGAACACTAGCCGTTTATTCTGTCAAATAAATAGTCCGTAACGGGATCAAGGCAGTCTGTGTTATGAAGTACCGATTAGAAAATAAAATATAGGGACCGGAAAAAGCTTTTGCCAGTCCCTAACGTTCACTTTCCGGTCTTGACCGGCAAAGTGGTAATTTCTGGACAAAAAATTATCCAGAGAGTGTACATATTCTGGTCGGTCTTAAAAAACATAATTAATACGCTAAAATATCCTATATAAGTATAATATGAACAATTTTAATCTCTGAGAAAAGAAAAATTGATAGCTGTTTCTCTTTGAAACTGGCAGACATTGACCAAGTTAACCCTATCTAACGATACACAATAAAAAATAAGCATAAAGTACGTCTATCTTTAAAAAATTGCATGCCTGGATACTAGATTTCTAACTACTAATTATTTCTGTTTTTAAAATTACTGCATAATCTTTAAATTTTATCTTATTAATAACAATTTTAAACTTACATATCGCAAGGCTAGAAAAAAGTGCATGTTTCTCTTATATTTATCAACAAAATTCTGGAATTATCCATCAGTTACATAAACTTTGTATTATTTACAAGAAATACATTTTTTTTCTTGGTGTACAATATATAAAGGCAAGCAAACTCAGCTTAGGGTACACTTCTGGTCTGTTCATTGTTTTCAGTTACTGGTCCAAAAGCCAAAATGAACAAATTCATCGTGTTGTTTGCATTTGTAGTTGCCATTGGTAAGTACCTACCTTAAATACATTACATAATATTCACACACCTCAGTACCAAAAATTTTTCTAAAATTTAAGATGTTTTGTTTCTCATAATACATATTTCAAATTTTGTTTCTACATATTTCAAATAACATTTCTCTTTTGTCCTATTGCCTTATTTCCACGGTTTGCTACTGGGGATGAGGTAAAAATCAAAATTATCTTCTCCTCATATGCATGTCCTGCTTGCTATATCGATTGCAAAAATCTCTGCATGAAGCAAATGTATATTGTCTTCATCATCATTCAGCCAATTGCGTCTACTACTGGTCACAGGCCTTTGCTCAGTTTCTTTCAATATTCTCTACACTGGGTCGCTTCCTCGCTAGATCTTGAATCTACAGCTGCCTTGGACAATTTTGGTGAACTATTTTCTCCTTGTCTTACTTCTCGACCTAAGCTGAATTTTCTGTGTTTCTTCTTCTCTTCTCATTCAAAAGCCTTCTTCTAATCAACAAAAGCAAGGAACAATGATTCAATGCATTTTTCAATTAATATCTTTATGGGATGCAAATAGCAATTTGTGCTGTATCCTGCCCTGAAGCCTGCCTGTTCTTTGCTGATAGAAATGAAGTTAGCTGTTAGTCAATGGTCTCCAATACACGCTTTAGGCAGCATGCGGCTTCTATTGGAGACAACCGGCTAAGTCAGTGGTCACTTAGATTCACCCCATAATTTGAATTTGTTTTAGAATTACTCTTTTTTTAACTATTTTCGGTTGTAAGAACATTTTTGTGCTTCAAAGTTTATTATAAGTAACGAAAATGAATAATTTTCCTACGGCGGCGTGACGATATACGTAGCAGCTTCTATTGGAAACCACAGCCTTGCTTTTTTCGATAAGATTTTCTTAAAATGTTTGTACATAAATATCCTGAGGTTGATGGGTCTATAATTTTCTAATTTAGTAATATCACCTTTTTTCTGTAAACAAACTATCACAGCATTGTTCCAAGCGTTTGGAATAGTACCCTCATCTAATCATGTATTAAAAAGTTTGCCACCAACGAGTTCATCACCAGGTACTCAAGGGTTTTACCTTGGTTTTACTTTCTTTAAAGCTACACTTTAGACCGGGCAGTATCGTCGCCCCCGCTAGCGAAATTATTCCGATTCGATTTTTTTGCACAAACTTACTCAAAAAGAGGTCCTTATAACATATCCACAGGGCGCCGGGCGGTGCCGTAGTCGAAAAATTGTTTAAACAATTTTTTTTAAACAAATTCACAAAAATAATTTTTTCATTTCGATCAATTTTTTTAGATAAATTGGCTTATTCTGAGCAAAAAAGGTCTCTTGTCATTTTTTTCTAAAATTGATTGTTGTCGAGTTATATGCGATTAAAAATTTGAAAAATGCGAAAATGGCCATTTTCAAGGCTTAATAACTCGATTAAACATTATTATTATGAAATTCAAAAAGTCACCAAATCAAGTTTCAAATCCCTTCTTCAAGGTCCTGAAGAGATTTTTGTCATTATTTTATTAGAAAGCTGTTATTTTTAATTATTAACAATTAACGCTACAGTCCAGGATTTATCGTCGCCTCCGTTAGTGAAATTATTCCGATTCCATTTTTTGTAGAAACTTACTCAAAACGAGGTCCTTATAATAATAATATATCCAAAGGGTGCCGGGCGGTGACGTGGTCGAAAAATTGTTTCAATTTTTTTAAACAAATTCACAAAAATAATTTTTTCACTTCGAACAATTTTTTTTATATAATTTGGGACATTCTGAGCAAAAAATGTCTCTTGTGATTTTTTTCTAAAATTGATTGTTGTCGAATTATACGCGATTTATAATTTGAAAAATGCGAAAATGGCCATATAACTCGACAACAATCAATTTTAGAAAAAAATCACAAGAGACCTTTTTTGCTCAGAATAACCCAAATTATCTAAAAAAATCGTTCGCAATAAAAAAATATTCTTGTGAATTTGTTTAAAAAAAATTGTTTAAACAATTTTTCGACCACGGCACCGCCCGGCACCCTGTGGATATGTTATAAGGACCTCGTTTTGAGTAAGTTTCTGCAAAAAAATGGAATCGGAATAATTTCACTAACGGGGGTGACGATGCATCCTGGATTATAGCGCTAACTGTTAATAATTAAAAATAACAGAAGACTAAGTTTTCACTCTAATGGCATATAACATATCCCACCAGAATGAAAACAATGGGAACCTTCTCTGGTTACACCTCCGAGGCTTCTACAATTTGCAAGCCATACGGATGCTGAGACTAAGGAAGATGAGGGAATTCTACAATTTACAATTCACGTCACATCTGCTCAGCGCGGTAAAGTTCCAACGAGACTGGTTCCCTTCATACTCCACACAGAGTAAATGTAAATCAAAAATGAATAACCATTTTCAATTTCGTTGCAAAACGAAAATACAGCCGAACCATATTCCAGTCCAATCAGAGAGTGCTGCAAGCACCTCTACCGGTTTCGAAACTTATTAGTCTCTCATCAGGAGGCACATATGCTGCTCTCCCTGATCCAACCAAAACAAACCCCAGCGTGCAGTCCCGAATTGCAACGAACGATGCAATGTTGGATCAGGGAGAGCAGCATATGTGCTTCCTGATGAGAGACTAATAAGTTTCGAAACCGGTAGAGGTGCTTGCAGCACTCTCTGATTGGACTGGAATATGGTTCGGCTGTATTTTCGTTTTGCAACGAAATTGAAAATGGTTATTCATTTTTGATTTTTAAAAATAACAGCTTTCTAATAAAATAATGACAAAAATCTCTTCAGGACCTTGAAGACGGGATTTGAAACTTGATTTGGTGACTTTTTGAATTTCATAATAATAATGTTTAATCGAGTTATTAAGCCTGGAAAATGGCCATTTTCGCATTTTGCAAATTTTTAATCGCATTTAACTCGACAACAATCAATTTTAGAAAAAAGTGACAAGAGACCTTTTTTGCTCAGAATAAGTCAATTTATCTAAAAAAATTTTGTTCTAAATAAAAAACATATTTTTGTGAATTTGTTTAAAAAAAGAATATGTGTGTACTTTGTACGCACGTAAGAAGTTATACTTCTATTATATGATTTAAACGAAATTAATATACTTTTTATTTATATTTTGTTTAAATATTAAACTAATTTATACTTACTACTTCTCAAACATTTTTATTAGAACAGTGGCAAAAATTAAAATAATAAAGAATAAAACACACACAAACACATTAAACAAGCCACAAATGATGTCTGAACATTAATTATTGTCGAAAATTTTTTTAACTAAATACGTATTTTCTGAAAATACAATTATATAATAAATATACTTACAATCATAAAATGTATTAAAAAAAAAAAGTTTCTATTGGGACTCGAACCAGCGCTGATAAGCGCGGTTGGTATTGGAATTCATTCGCCTTCAACGCTTAGCCACGGACACTATGTGTCATTATTTACGAAGATCGACTAACTAAACGGATTAAACTTGTGATATTTTGATATTTTGAAAATTGATCAAATTATTTTAATTTTGAATTGAAATGATTTAGAATTGAAAAAATACAACAAAACATAGAGTAAGAAAACAATATATTAGGTGAATATTGATAGAAATTTTGATGGTAATCAAATTATATAAATAAAAGTATTACATACTATGTATTTTGGCAGATCAAATAGGTAGGTTTATACCCATGATACATTAACAATTATTACGTACCTGTTGCTTTTAAAAACTATTTAAAAGTCACTACAATATTATAAACTTTTTTGTTTCTGTCCTCACAACAATAAAACTAATATATTATACATTTGTTTACCTTTACCTTTACCTCCAAACCACAGCTGTCCTACAGCTGCCATATCGGATAATTTTTGACATGTCATTTGAACATCCAATCAGAACAAAGTTATAATGCGCATGCGCCGGGCTGATAGGTTTTAACATATATAAAAATTCACCCTCTATCGTCGGTAAAGAAGTATAACTTCAAAAATTGTTTAAACAATTTTTCGACCACGGCACCGCCCGGCACCCTGTGGATATGTTATAAGGACCTCTTTTTGAGTACGTTTGTGCAAAAAAATCGAACCGGAATAATTTCGCTAGCGGGGGCGACGATACTGCCCGGTCTACTTATTTAATGAAAAAGTACGTTATAAGACGCTTAGTCAACATTAAAGTTTTAACCTCTGTATTTTTGGGAGGCTCCGCATGTCAAGCCTATAACAAGGATGATGCTCTTTTTAGAGAGCAAAAAGGTTTTGTGGTATTTGTAGCCCTTTTAAGAGTTTTTAAATAAATATACCACCTTTTATACAGAAAATAATTTTTAATTAAAACTTATAATTAATGGTATACAGCCAGCTACAGAAAATTCTTTCTTCTGAATATCTACACTTATTTATTCAGTAAAAATACCTCAGCTCCCTGCTGGTCTATGAGAGCCCTTGTCGAGAAATTGTTTTGTGGTCTTTTGCTAGTATAGAGGTCTTTATAAAAGTCTCTAGTTATTTTCAGAATGTCTTGTTTATTAATATTTCTCTTGTTGCTTTTTAATCCCTGTTTTTCAGTTTTTCCGGCTTATTTTCAGCCGCATGTTTCTTGTTTACTTTGTATGAGTTGCCTTTCATTATCTTTAAATATTTTGTGTCTTTTACTATTAATTACATTAGTATTATATCTTCTTAGATCTTTCTAATTTTTGCTGAAATTCTTTTATTTAATGTTCTATATTCTTCTTTATCTCAAAGTTGATAAATATACAGTATAATAGTAAATTTTAATTGGTAGTATGTAACATCTTTCCGGAAAACTGCCATTTATCTTCAATCGTATTTTTTTCGTTTAGTATCAAAATATATTATTTTCGGAATTTATTTCTTTAATAGTTCTGAGCCAATGTTGTAGTCGGTTCAGAAAGGATTTCTGGGTTAAATGTTCTTTTAGTATTTTGTACATGGGAAAATGTTTCGGCGGCATCTTATATCCATCCTTTTTCATATTTTTTAAATGTTACGATAAGTTATTACGCTATTTATAGGCGTCCGTCCTTCCAATCTATTGGCTTTTTTCTTGATCTTTCACTTCTATCCTCGTATCTTCTAGGTCATCATAGATAAAAAGTGAAATCCTCCACTTCTTTCATGAGTTACTCGGTAGTAACCGATGCAATCAACGATTATTAATCTATATTGAGCTTGTTCTTTTCTAAGAATCTATTTTTTCCTTGTGGTGAATATAATGATATTGGACTTTATTTGGGCTGTCTTTTCTTGACGCCGTCTGCGTGACAGAGTGCTCTAGTTTATCTGTTCCTGATTTTGTGTTGCGTGATAATTCTTCCTTATATTTTTTCCCTTTTATTTAATTATCCCTTTTAATTGAGCATTACTGCCTTCTTCTTCACAATGTTTACTTCATTTTCCTATATATTAGAATTACTAGTTTTTAGTGTAAATCTTCTAAAAACGTTTATTATATAGGAACTACCCATGCTGCATCCGTTAGCAGCAGCAGCTCTTCCTCAGAAGAAGACATTGCCGAAATTGCACAGTTGTTGAACAAAAGATTCAACAGCACCATCATCCTCGATGTTATAAAAATGGCCGAAAAAGCTAAGGACAAGTGTCCAAATATTGAAGACAAAATTGACGTAAGTAACTAATTTTGAAATCTCGTTTAAAATAGCTGTAAGTTATAATTTTAGCCTATTTATAAATTATAGATAATTCCACGACAAGATCAAGCTTAAATAATATATTTATTGTAAAATAATGTTAAACGTCATGAAATAGTTAACACAGTTCTCTTGGAACATCTACAAAAAACGGAACTAATTCTACTTGGCAAAGACAAGTGTAACATTAAATTCTCCATATTATCAAGTCCCTTTTTAGCTTTCCTGATGTGACCCAGTTTCATCTATTTTAACATTCCAAATACTCTCTTTTTATCCTACTAAGTTTTAAACTGTTTGTTTCAAGATCTTGTATGCACTGTTTCAGTTTTGGTCAAAATCCCTTACGGTACTCTCTACCGATTCTATATCAACAGCATACATTAAACACCAGTATATGTTATCCTATAGTTTCGCTTTTTGTATTACAGTTTCTCTTTAGGAACTCTGTCATATGCTTTTTAAAATCAATGAATAATATTATGACTATTTGTTTCTTTGTTGTTGTATTTTTTTATCAGCTGCCCTATTATTAAAATTACATCTGTTGTTGATCTGTCTTGTATAACCAAAAACCAAACTGATTTATCGAATACTTCGTTTCTATACTACTATACTTTGTGCATTAGTATAAATTATATTTTATCTCCCTTGTTTTTGTAAACTGCTTTTCCATTCGTCTGGTATTCGTCTGCCACTTCCATAATTTTATTAAATTAACCAGTTAGGTCATTTTTTCTATCTTCCCTAAAGCTCTCCATACTTCCTCAAAAACATCATCTGGTCCAAGATTCTTTGTTGTTTTTGTTGTCCATGGTTCTTTTTCTCGGATTTTTTGAAGCACTTAAACAACTTCTGTCTTTTGTTACTGTGTGCAATACTTCAACTGGATATCTGTCATTTTCTTGATTCATTAAATTGTCAAAGTACTTTTTCCATCGCTTTTTGATATCCTATTCGTAAACTCGCATTTTATTGTTATCATTTCTGATATATCTAAACTGATTATAATCTTTTGCTTTCTTTGTTCTATGTTTGGCTATTTATATATCTTTGTCTCATCTTCCCCAGTATCAAGTAACCGGTATAGATTTGTAAATGCTTTTGTCACACTCCTCAATACGTTCATTATATATACAGCGATCCACAATTTTTATACATTCTAATCCCTTTTAGGAGGTAGTTGAAAAAGTCGACAAATGTATGGACGACATTGAATTAGGATCAGAAACTTTCTGCTCACTTGTTAAGAAAAACCTCGCAAAATGCTCCAAACCACTCATCGACCTCATCACTAGCTGCTTACCAGAGGAATCCAAAGACCTTCCAGTATTGGGACAAAAAATTATTACTGCCATTGTAGATGAAGCTTGCCACACCACTGTTGAAGAACTATTAGGTAAGATAAACTTTTAGAATATTATTTTTATTTTGTTTTAACGTTTCTTAAAAACAAGTACAATAATATTTTACCTCTTTAACGGAAAACGGCAGAAAACTCTAAGAAGGAACAGCGATTTGAATAAGTCAGTGTGAACAGTCAACAAAAAGAAAAAATAAAAACATACACATGCCTTGGTACGAACGTCAGTGGCATTTGGGACCTTTCCCTAGAAATCAAATGTAGGATAGAGAAAGCAAGATCTGATTTATCAATACCCATAAAAATCAGGTTACTACGATGTTATATATTTCCTATATTGTTGTATAGAGTTGAGTCGTGGACTCTCACAGACGCTACCTGCAAGAAAATTGAGGCTTTCGAAATGTGGCTTTTTCTTCGAATCCTGAAAAGATCTTATATCGACCACTCTACTAATCAGGATGTTAAAATTGATGAATGTTAAGAATACAGAATGAAAAAGAGCTCTTTTTGAAATGACTTATAGAATGAAAAAGAGAGAACCGCAATAAAATCAGCCAAAATCAAATACCTCCGTCACATCATGAGGAAAAGTGAGAGATGTGGAAGGTTGCAACTAATTCTACAGAGAAAAGTAGAAGGAAAACGAGGACCAGGAAGGCGAAGAATTTCCTGGCTAAAAAATCTACGTACGAGGTTCAACACAACAACCACAAATTTTTTCAGAGCAGCAGTGTGCAAACATTTGAAACGCATAGGCATTACAATAAGAAGAACAGAAAACGTTTCGTATATGAACCCATACACATCATCAATTCTAATCTCCAAATAAAATCGTCAGATTCAGATAAAAACAATTAGGCGATTAGGACACATTTCACAAGAGATTTCCTGTCACATCTGTTTTTATTTAAAAAAATCTTCGAATGTACACCATTTGATTACAAGTCAAAAATTAAAACTGATGTATTTTAAGATTTTTGTAAAAGTCATCTGTTTCTGAAATAATGAATTATTTCATAGATTTGCATCATACTGTATATCATTGTAAAAACCATTTCAGTGGTGTAAATCGATATCTTTAATTAAAGTTGTGATTTATTCCCAATAATACAGTATTTACTACAAAGAACATTACACTATAACTTTATTAAGCAAGACTAAATAAAGGTTATTTTCTTTACAGAATTATTCAACCCATGTTTCATGGAAAAGGAATTCGTCTCCGTCCCAGCTTGTAGTGAAATCAAAGATGTTTTCGTCGCAAATAGAAACAAGCTCCCATCGAAGTCACTCGTTTGTTCGTGAGTATTTTTTAACTTATTGTTATTACTGGTAAAAATAGTGAAACACGTTCTCAAATACGATATTATATGTTGATCCAGATGTGTGTCTAAAAAAGGTTGTGAACAGCCCATAGTGTGCTCAGAGCACACTATGGACTGTTCTGAACAGATCAAGAGATCGAAATGTGCATGGCATATACAGATAGTGATGGTCTCTGAAATGAAATTAAATGTTAACTGTCTTTATTTACCTTCGTTCTTACTCACGAATTGAGTACTAGGAATCTAAATTTGTTTGATCTTCATCTAGATATATTGATATGGAATGCATATCGTAGATTTCCCACGTCTATTCATTTATCGCTTTTTTTCCTTGCAAATTATAGAAGGATGGGGTACAGGTGAAAATCAGAATTTGTTTCTGACTTAAGAAATATATTAAATTTTTAAATCGCTTAGGTTTCTCCTTGCGATTCATGGATGCTTTTCCACTTACATCTTCCTCAATTTTACTGATAAATTATTTCAGCCCTTCGTTACCAGCTTGTCTTCAACCTTCGATGGTTTTTAGCTGATTGAACAACTTTTTTTACAATTTACTCCGTCTATTGTCAAATGGGATGTCTACTTTTTAGAGATCTGCTTGGAGATTGTCTCTCAATCGTAGTTGGGGGTCTAGAAGTCACCTTTTCCTGTGAAAAGCCCAGGCACACCAGCTTCACAATTTTTGTCCCTCAAATCATATGAGATTTTCTTGATTTATACGTATAATGTATAATGTATAAGTGCAAGTTGCTAACATCACCTTATATTTTTTCAGCATGTTACCAAAAGTGAAGAGCTGTGTTAAAGGACACGTAGATGCTTCTTGTCAGAACCCAACCACTAAGAGAGCAACATTGAAATTCCACGAGGCCATCGATAACGCTATTAAATCAGACTGTGATGCTTTAAACAAAGTTTAAATTGGAACGATTAAGATAAAAATGGCAAATAAATAATTTTTTACAGATGTACTAAAATTTTGACAAACTGTATACGAAACATATTATTTGATAATAAAAAAAGTATGAAAAAAGTTTTTGTTTTATCTTTCTCTCTTAATCTATTGACTTTATTTTTTATATCTCTTCTGAATTGTTATATGTGCAGTTGAAAGTTTTATTTTAATAAAATTAATAATAATATTAAAAATAAAACTTTTATTGATACCAAGTTCCTGGTAACACCTTCGCGGTTTCTACAATTTACAAACCAACCGAATGCTGAAAAAGGAAGGCCAGAGGGGATCTAATTGCATCTTACTTCCTACTTGTTCAGCGTGGCAAAATTCCAACGAAAACTTGATCCCGAATACTCAGGAGTAAATCTAATATAAAATAATAATTTCTTTGTAAAACGAAACCAAGATACGTCTTATATTTCAGTTCGTTCAGAGAGTGCCATAAACACCTTTACCGTTTTCAAACTCGTTAGCTTTCATCAGAGAGAACTTTTTAATAAAGTAGAAAGAACAGCACAATTAGAACAGAACTACTGACAGTAAATATACTAAAATTACTACTAGCATACGTGGATGACATTGACATTGTGGGAAAAACAGTCACAAATGTGAAGGAGACTTTCAATAAATTAGAGGTAGGGCCAAAAAACTGGTCTAATGGTCAATGCAGAGAAAACCAAACAAACAATAGGACACAATGTTACAATAGACCCATATAACTTTAAAAGAGGGGAGAGTTTTAAATATCTAACAGATATTTGTAGAGCCTCCACAACACTATTAAATCTAAGAGCCTAACACCAACATCAAAAAACAGGATAATATATGTATATATTATATAAAACAGTTATTAGATTTTTTTTTCATGTATAAGCGTGAGATGAGGACGCTGACAAAAGCTTCTTCTTCTTCTCTTACTTCTTGGAGATCTTTCGATCTGTTTAATTCTGAAGCTGCGTCTGGTTAATTTCTTAGGAGGTAGATTACCAGCTATCCCTCCATCTTTTAGGTGGTCTTCCGCGGGGTCTTGAACCGGTCGGGTTGTTTTCTGGGGCAATTTTTGGGAGTCTATTCTCATCCATTCGTCTTACATGCTTGTACCACATCCTGTTGCGCTGCCTTCCCCATCTTACAATATCTTGAATTTTGCATTGCTCTCTAATAGCTGTATTTCTCACTCTGTCTCTTCTTATTTTCCCCACTGTTGTTCTTAGGGTTTTCATTTCGGCAACTCTTAGCATCTGTTTCGTTTTGTTGGTGTCTTCGCGCACTTCTATGCCATATGTCATGATCGGTCGGACGCAAGTCTTATAGATTCTAATTTTACTATCTGTGCGCATATACGGATTTGACCAGACTATCTCCCGCAGACATCTTGACAATGCAGATGCTTTGTTGATCTGACTCCTCAGGTCCTTTACTGACAAAAGCAATTGAAAGAAATCTTAGATGTTTTGAGAGAGAAATCCTCAGAAGAATTTTTGGACCTGATTATAAACTGAATACTAATCAATACTGAATGAGAACAAATACCGAGGTCAAACAGGTTTACGAGTATAGGTTAGTAACGTAGTCCAAGGGATTGAATCCTAACGTATTACCTTACGTCAAGATGGGCTGACCATATCCATAAACCCAGTTAATCTCGAAGAAAACCTCGATAGGAAGCCTTTAGGATGTTCACGAATGTGACGGGGAGAGAATATATAACCAGATTTAAGAATAATGGGGCTACCCACTGAGACAACTATGATGGCCAATGCGTCATTCACTTCCCTCTTGAACCGACGAGACGATTTTTATCAGCACCTATCGTCTGGCAACTTTTTCATTATGTTCGGGATGACGTTGGAAAAAAATATTACAATAGAAAAATAGGTGAAAAGGCATATGTAATTACATTTACAGTGCATAAAATGCGTCTAAAATTCAAGCAATTTTTAAGACAATATCCAATTTTATGACATCATTTAATAAGTATATCAAGGACCAGATTTTGTTACTTGAGATTTTTTGGGGTCGCTCAATAGGAATACGCTATTAGAACCCACGCCCAGAGTACCTGGTGCCCAGTGTTACTGCTAAGAAGTTTCGAGGGTTATCGGCTTTAATTGATGCAAACAGAGTGCTTGGGGGGTTTTCGGGGTTGCTGAGTACGATTATGACGTAGAACATAGATACGAAGAAAAAAATATATAATAACTAATATCGTTTGTTCCCAAAAACTAGCAACTTCGCATTTTACAATTAAGAATTTGAAGATTTTAGGGAATATTTTACATTATCAATTATTTATGGACGCATTTAGATTTATCACATCATTTATTAATTGTCATCTTCGTCGGAAAATTCCTTTTTTTCAAGATCGGTTTAGTATACTCTAATTTTATCGTATTATTATTGGGCATATAGACATCATTATTCGTCAACTTGGACACCAGATATTCCAGACACATTGACCTGCGTCATATTCGTGGTCAGCAACCCCAAAAACGCACGAGTACCTACTCTGTTTGCATCAAATTAGTATTGAAGAGTCTCGAAATTCCAGAAGATAACATGGATAGCAGTCAACTTGGGCACTAGGTACTCCGAGGGTCATTTTTGATGTCATATTCGTGTTCATCAACCCCAAAAACTACCGAGTAATTTGTTTTACCCCGAAACTCCAGAAGAAGATGTACCTTAGCAGTAGACATATGCACCAGGAGCTCCTGGTCTCTCGGTTTTGATGGCGTATTCGTGTTCAGAGGCTTCAAAAACTCCCGAGTAACAAAATCTGGCCCTATATAACATTTTTTCATGGATGCCTTTTCTGCACTATATGACTTTTCCTGACGTCATTCCGAACACAATGCAAAAAGTTGCAAAAGGCGATGTATTGAAAAATCAATTTATTCCAGTTTTTTGTTCTAAATGCCTTTAACATAAAGCAGTTTAGTATTATTTCTCATTATCCGTTAAAAAGTATGTTGCAAAGAAAATTTGTGGCCATTGAGGTAAGATGGCAATGGAAACAAAAAGCAAACAAATTCCAAAAAGATTGACGGAAAATAAAGTTTACAAGAATTTAGAAAATATAACAATTGATTTCGTTGTAAATTACATAAAACATTCATGACCACTCCCTGGTACCAACTTATCAGTAAATTTCGTAATGATTTTGTAGTTCATCTCAAATCTACACTTGTTTACGTGTTGACATAACTATAACCTTTCATGTAACCTTCAATATCTTTCATTATAGAAAAATATTGTTTCCTAAAACTTATGCACTTCGTCTTAAACATTTTATCTATGTCAAAGATATTTTGTCAAAAAATTAACCATTTTTTGAGACAGATTCACGAAATTTAGATAGCAGGAACTATATAATGAGTAAATTTACAACTCATATTTGTGTAATTGGTATTTGCAAAAGTTAGACTGACAAAATGAACAAATTTCTGGTTAACTTCGGTTTGTTTGTTCTTGGTGAGTACTTACTTTAAAAGTTGTAACATTTGTTAGCCATTAATCACTATAATATAGCCGTCTTCTGATACCGATGTCTGTCATAGGCCTTATAGCGGCTTTATATTATATTCTATTAACCACATTACCAATGTTATTATGTTTTATTACGCCATATTGTATTGTTTATACGAATATTTTTGTTGATCTCGTTGTTTTGATTTCTTACTTCTGTTTCAACAGTGCCATAGCCTTTCTATGCATAAATATTTAAACTTCATATGTTGCTGGATATTTGATATTCACCTCGAGTTTACATAGTTTTATATACACTGACCGGCACAAAAAACGGCCACCCCACAAAATGCGTCATTTTTGATGTCTCGAATTTACTAAACCAGTTGTCCGATTTAAGTTATTTTTTTAATATGTTATAGCCTTATTCTTTAGCAATATCGATGTAATAATATTGTTACCAGACCGGTAAATTATCATTGTATACCAGGTGTACCAATCAAACTGTGTTTTTTTTTCAAAGTTCACCAACCCTGTGGAATATTCTAGCGTTTATAAAATACTGAAATTAAAACCCAACTACAGCCTCAGGTTTTCTTAACATTCTGTTTTTTGATTCATTCGCTTATGTTGGATAATAAAAAGTTAGGTACTTTAACAACTAGCCATGTTCTTCATCAATACAGGGTGTTTCTAAATAAGTTCGACATACTTTAGAGGTAATTCTGCATGAAAAAATAATGACCGTTTGCTCTATAGACATATGTCCGCAAATGCTTCGTTTCCTAGATAAGGGATGTTGAATTTCTTACAAACTGACGATTTGTTTATTGCTATAAAAACCGGTCAAGATATGCAAATGAAATTTGGTAGGCTCTAAGAGGTTATTTATTATTGCGCATTAATTTTTGACATACGATTAAGAATTTTATATTCACGATTGGCGTGCATGCGGGTAATATTACCCGTATGCGCGCCAATGGAAAATATAAAATTCTTAATTGCATGTTAAAAAATGTGCAACAACTGTATCTTAAAACCAACCAAGTTTCATCTGCATATTTCAACTGGTTTTAGAGCAATACATAAATCGTCCGTTTGTAAGAAAAAATTTCCCGTACCTATCTCGAAAACAAAGCATTTACGGACATATATTTATAAAGCAAACGGTCATTACCTTTCATTCAGAATTATCCCTTAAAGTTTGTCGCACTTATTTAGAAACACCCAGTATTGATGAAGAACATGGCTAGTTGTTAAAGTATACCTAAGTTTTTTATTATCCAACATAAGCCAATGAATCAAAAAACAGAATGTCAAGGACACCTGAAGCTATAGTTGGGTTTTAATTTCAGTATTTTATGAATGCTAGAATGTTCCACAGGGTGTGATGAACTTTAATAAAAAAAAACACAGTTTGATCGGTACACCCGGTATACAACGATAATTTACCTGTCTAGCAAACAATATAGTCTAAGAGCTAGAGCCGAAAAATCATCGTCATAAGTAATATGGAGTTTGGCATGTGAAATATGTCCATTGTATATTGACAATTATGACCCCTTTCAGGCTGACACCTCAGTGGATACAGGAAGTAGCAATAAGGGATGAAAGGGGAAAGTTAGTGTAGTCTTAGAAGGTTTTCACCTCCTATTTTGTTAAACCTCCATCGATTTGCATGAAAATTGGTGACTAGTTAGAGCATACCCCAAGAAATAAAAATGATTTGGTGCCAACTTGCACTTTTACCCTGGAGGTGGATACCATCCCTTCGCCGGGGTGAAAACTATTTTATTAAAAATAACCCCACAAATCGATAGAGAGACAAATTATAAGTAAAATTGCTTATATCAGTTACTAAAATAAATCAATACTTTTTGAGTTATTAAAGATCAAAGTTTTGTCTGTTTAAGAGCACATGCGTGAAGTTACGGATGATAAAAAGAACATATTAATTAATTGTATGTTACTAAAATATTATTTTTATATTATTTCGGTATTATAAATTTAGCAAGCAAAAGTGTATTCGAATATGTCAAATGTACCCATTATTGGACACCCCCAGTTTCTGGATATATTCAGTTTATATTGATAGAAAAAATTCAATTAAATATCGAAATACATAATATAAAAATAATATTTTACTAACATATAATTAATTAATATGTTCTTTTTATCATCCGTAACTTTACGCATATGCTCTTAAATAGACAAATATTTGATCTTTAATAACTCAAAAAGTATTGATTTATTATAATAACATGATTTAACAAATTTTACTTAAAATTTGTCCCTCTATCGATTTGTGGGGTTATTTTTAATAAAATTGTTTTCACCCGCGGGAAGGGGTGGTATTCACCACCAGGGTAAAAGTGCAAGTTGGCACCAAATCAGTTTTATTTCTTGAGGTATGCTCTAACTAGTCACCAATTTTCATGCAAATCGATGGAGGTTTAACAAATTAGGAGGTGAAAACCTTTAATGACTGCACTAACTTTCCCCTTTCATCCCTTATTGCTACTTTCTGTATCCACTGAGGTGTCAGCCTGAAAGGGGTCATAATTGTCAATATACAATGGACACATTTCACAGGACAAACTCCATATTACTTATGACGATGATTTTTCGGCTCTAGCTCTCCGTCTAATATTATTACAGCGATATTGTTAAGAATAAGGCTGAGAAAGGCTTGTTAAGAATAACATATTCAAAAAATTACTTAAATCGGACAACTGGTTTAGAAAATTCGGGACATCAAAAATGATCCATTTTGTGGGGTGGCCGTTTTCTGTGCCGGTCAGTGTAGTAGTAATAGTATTCACCTCGAGTCTTATAAGTGTCTTTGATGTTGTCATACTTTTATGTGAGGTTAAATTGATGTAGGAGTCGCAGGTTTTCCTCGTTTTTGGCAACCAATGCCGAGTCAGTTGCATAGTACAAGATTGTACCTTTCACACATTCTTTATTATCTTATCCCTCTGCTTCTTCTGCTCAAAGTATCCACGATGTAATTATTTGAGTCCACTGCCCGTCATTCATTCTTACCACATTGCCTGACCAATTCCACTTTAGCGAAGCTGTGCGCTCTAGGATGTCTCTGCCTCATATCCTTCTAGGTCAAACCCTCAACAGGTGTATGTTTTCAAAAAAATTTATAGTGTGCCACAAAAATTGATAGATCACATGGCATTATTAGAGCTTCGTCTTACAAGTCATAAAGGCCTCATAGAAGAATATTTGGTGAAATACAACATAGTAGATTTTTTTCTAAATTAGATGTAGGGCTAAGTCTCTCATCTGTTTTCTGTTATAACAATTGTGTTGCCTGCATATCCCTCTAGTAGGCAAGACCGCCTAAAGGAGGTCTAATTTCTAGCTATTTTTCAGCAGTTTTTCAGCTATTTCAGCTATTTTTAGGCATGTAGCATGCAAACCTTTGATCGTATACTACTGAGTCTACTTGTACCTATTTGGTTAACGATAATTGATTGGCTCTTTTAAGTCAAAAGATATCAAGCTTTGAATTTTTCCATTGAAAATAAAATTGGCCTGCTAGTTAAAAACCTCTCCATTAATAGTTTCACTCGCTCTACGATCGGCCAAATATTGCCGTAAGCTAGAATCAGTGTAAAAATTAAGAGAAGAAGAAAGAATACAGCCAGCAAAAGTTGCTGTATTTAAAAATAGATTTATTCCAGTTTTTTTATTCTAAATGCCTTCAACATAAAGCATATTAAAAAAAACAGTAAAATCCTGTATAAAAGGTATATTTAAAAACCCTCAAAAGGGCCACATCAAAATCACATAACTAGTTTTCGACTGGTTTACCAGTCATCATCAGTGCTTACGTGCAATGTACATGCTAACCACCAAGATAGTATTTAACAAAAATATTAGGGTCAAAGCCCAGTAAAAAAAGTCCGTCAAGGAAACGTTGGTTTAAAAAGCTACATAAAGTATGGATGTTTAAAATATTTAGCTAATCTGCCCCAGGTAACATCTGAGATGTGGATTTGACTTGTTTACATGCTGAATGTATGACGGCAAGTCTCATTCAACATGTAAACAAGTCAAATCCACATCTCAGATGTTACCTGGGGCAGATTAGCCAAATATTTTAAACATCCATACTTTATGTAGCTTTTTAAACCAATGTTTCCTTGACGGACTTCTTTTACTGGGCTTTGACCCTAATATTTTTGTTAAATACTATCTTGGTGGTTAGCATGTACATTGCACGTAAGCACTGATGATGACTGGTAAACCAGTCGAAAACTAGTAATGTGATTTTGATGTGGCCCTTTTGAGGGTTTTTAAATATACATTTTATACAGGATTTTACTGTTTTTTTGTATTACATGGTATACAGCCAACCATAGGAAAACTTTTTCCTTATGAATTTTTATATAACATATTATTTCTCATTGCTTGTTAAAAAGTTTGTTGCAAAGAATTCGTATTATCTGCGATCATTGAGCTTAGATTACAATATAAAAAAATCAAACAAATTTTAAGAAAATAGACGGAAAATTAAGTTTACAAGAATTTAGAAAATATAACAATTGATTTCGTTTTAAATTATATAAAATATTCATGACCACTCTCTGGTAGGTATCAACTTATCAGCAAATTTCGTATGCGTAATTATTTTGTAGTTCATCTCAAATCTACATTTGTGTACGTGTTGATATAACTATAACCTTTCATATAACCCTCAATGTCCTCCATAATCGAAAAATATTGTTTCCTAAAAGTTATGCACTTTATCTTAAATATTTTATCTATGTCAAAGATATTTTGTCAACAAATTAACCTTTTTTAAGACAGGTTCACGAAATTTAGATAGCAGGGACTATATAAAGAGTAAATTTAAAACTCATATTTGTGTAATTGGTTTTTGAAAAAGATAGACTGACAAAATGAACAAATTTCTAGTTAACTTCGGTTTATTTGTTCTTGGTGAGTACTTACTTTAAAAGTTGTATTATTTATTAGTCATTAATCACTATAATATAGCCGTCTTCTTCCTAAGGTACCAGTGTATGTCATGATAGGCCTTATAGCGGGTTTTTATATTCTGTATTAACCTCAATGCCAATGTTTTTATTACTCCATATTTTATTTATTATACAAATATTTTTGTTGATCTCGTTGTTTTGTTTTCTTACTGCTATTTCAATATTGCCATAATCTAACAGTTCTAGGCATAAGTATTTTAAACTTCATCTGTTGTTGGATATTTGATACATTCACCTGCAGTTTACATCTTATAGGTGTCGACTTCTACAGTTGATTCTTCAAGGCAAGATTGAGAGCAAAAGAGGCCCTGGGCGTAGACGTATATCCTGGCTGGACAATCTTAGGAAGTGTACCGGTCGAAAGTCAACTGATCTGTTTCGATGTGCTGCGAATAGAATAAGAGGGGTCAATGTGGTCGCCAATATCTCTAGAAGATAGGCACATTTAGAAGAAAAAGGTGCCATTAATGTTGTAGTTGATGTTGTTATACTTTGATGTGAGGTTAAATTGATGTAGGAGTCATTGTAGGTCTTCCTCGTTTTTAGCAATCAATGCCGTGTCAGTTGCATAACACAAGATTTTAACTTTTACACATTCTTAATTTACTCATCCTTCTGCTTCTACTGCTCAAAGTCTCCATACTGTAATTATTTGGGTACATCGTCATTCATTATGACCTGCCCAATTCGACTTTAGTCAAGATATGCGCTCTAGGACGTCTCTGTCTCATATCCTTCTAGGTCAAACAAGCAACAGGTGCGTATTTAAAAAAAAAATTAATAGTGTGTAACATAATTTATTAAATTTAGCCAAGTACTTTCGGCAATAGCACATGCCATCATTAAAGCTTCGTCTTACAGGTTATAAATGCCTCATAGAAGAGTAATCGTTGAAATGCAACGAATTAAAATATTCGAAAAAATAGATGCAGGGCTAAGCCTCTGATCTAGGGTGAAAACCCTTTCAAATATTAAAAATTTTCACATCCTATGTTTGTTAATAAATATTTATAAAATATTATCTTCTTACAGCTGCAAGCTGTGTAGTTTGCGCTCCAAACGATGGTGGAAGAACTAAAGGAGTGATCGAGGAAGCAGATATTCAAATCGGTGAATTGGTCAAACCATACATTGGCGAACGTAGAGTGGTATCGAAAGCACTGCAAAAGTATCTTAAAGAATCCGATTATCAAGTAATAAAAGACCTTACTCGTGAATTCGACAGACACAAGGACAAATGCGCAGATATTGAAAAGAAAATGAATGTAAGTAATTCTTTGTTCGTTGTTCGTGAAAAGTACAAATAACTGTTATAAGAAATACTTTATTAGGCATTCTTAAAAAGTAACTAAATAATTCGTATTTATATTCTCCTTCTTCTTATAGACTTGACTCTGTCTGTTTTTTCAATGTGCCTCTAGTAAGATTCCGTTCCATCGTTTTCGTGGTTTTCCTACTGATGGTCTTCCTATTAGGAAACCGTTTCTCGCTGTCCTTACTACTCTATTTGTTGTCATTCAGCTTATGTGGTGATTTCATTCTATTGTTCTGTTTCTTACCCAGTTATTAATGTTGTTCACCTTGCATCTCTGTCGTATATCTGTATGTACTTCTAGCTCTGTCCCATAGACCCTTACCATCGATTTTTCGAAGGGTCTTCATCTCCGCTGTTTCAAGCAATATTTTTGTCCTCTAAATGTCATGTCGTGTATCTGCCGTATATGTCATTATTGGTCTGATGACTGCTTTGTAAATTCTGCCTTTCATTTTTTTTTCAGATATTTTTATTTCTCCATATTGTGTCATTCAGGCAACCTGCGGCTCTATTTGCTCTATTCACTTGATCTTCCACTTCTGTTTCGAGCCTTCCGTAGCTAGATAGTGTGATGCCTAGATATTTGAACTCCATTTTTTGTTCTATTTTACGAAGAATGGGGAAAGAAGAGAGGTGATGTATACCATTAAAAGGAGAAAGTTAAAATATCTCGGACACATAATGAGAAACGGCAATAAGTACAGATTACTGAAGGTAATCCTTCAAGGTATAGTATTCGGAAAGCGAGGAATTGGGAGAAGAAGAATATCATGGTTAAAGAACCTGAGGAAATGGTTCTCCACAACAACAACTAATCTATTTAAAGCATCAGTTAATAAAATATTTATAGCCAGAATGATCGCCCAATATCCGAAACGAATAGGTACTAAAACAAGAAGACTTGTTCTATTATCTGATCCTCCAGCTCCAATTTATATATGTACCTAAAGTTAGCGAACCACTTCTCCCAAATTTTATGGCAAGCACAATGAGAATTTGCCGCTTTTTACCGTTAATTAGTTGTGGAAAAATTAATTTTGCCGCTTTTTTTATCTTTTTTTTTATATTCTATATTTCGCTAACTTCATGTGAAGTTAGCGAATCACAACAGCAAAAAATGTTGCAATTAAAATCGAGTTGGTGCTGAATTTTCCGTTTTTTTGCCGATCATTAGTTGTGGAAAAATTAATTTTGCCGCTTTTTTATTTTTTTTTAATATTCTATGTTTCGCTAACTTCATATTATGAAGTTAGAGAATCACAACAGCATAAAATGTTGCAAATTCAAATCGAGTTGGTGCTGAATTTGCCGTTTTTTCCACCTCATTCCTTGTGGAAAAATTAATTTTGCCGCTTTTGTATTTTTTTTAATATTCGCTTTTTCGCTAACTTCATATGAAGTTAGCGAATCACAGCAGCCTAAAATGTTTCAAATTCAAATCGAATTAATGCTGAGTTTGCCGCTCATTAGTTGTGGAAAAATTAAATTTGCCGCTTTTTTATTTTTTTTTAATATTAGGTGTTTCGCTAATTTCATATAGGGTGGGGAATTAGTGTGAAGAAGTCCAATTACTCGTTTAACGTAAGAGATACAAAAAAAAAATTATTTAGTTAAAAGTTGGTGCCCAGGCACGACCATAATTTAAAAATATTTTCTAATATACAGGGCTATCCGTATTTACAGGGAGACACAAACATATGTTTTTTTACATTTTTGGATTCTCCTGTACGTCTTCTTTCCTAAAATATAGGCTTTTGTAGTAATATGCGAAGTAGTTTGAAAGATAATTACGTTTTTTGTCAATTTCGTAGCAAAATTCACACCCTGTAGAATTGTAGTAATTTGACATAAAAATTTCTATTTATGTTGAAAAGATTTTTAATATAGCCTACTATTGTTAAACATTATTAATATAGAGAAACGTTTAGTTTTAGTAAACAGATTTGGTCAAAAGTAGGAATGAGTATTTTTTGAGTTTTCTTAAATGGATTTTGATATAGTATTTTAGTATTGTAATGAAATGATATTTTATCGTACTTTTTTATTTCTTGAGCAGTCCTTATACCTAAGTGCTTTAATTTGTGAGTTATTCGTGATTCTTTAAGCCAAATAGCCAACAAAAAAAAGTACGTGAAATTTTATTAGGTCACCATGAAAATATTCAATCAAAATAATTTTTCGAAAAAAAAACATAATAATCTAGACTGCTCGATACTTTATTAATTTTTGAACTAATAAATTTATTAATTGGAAGAGATATCAAAATACCTACGTGCAGGTTTGTTGGCGCGTAAAATATAAATCAAAACATAATATTCGCTAACTTCGTATGACTCACGCCAATCGGATTCTTCTCTGTACTTCAATTGTTTGGTTCTCTTGAACCTAACAATCTTTGATATGTTATCCTAAATACAATAAGAATAACGACAACAAAATAAATAACGAAATAAAAAGGGCTATTAAAATAGCAAAAGAATATTGGTTAAGCTCGAAATATACAGAGATAGAGTCAATACAACAAGAAGATGATTCGTTTAACCCCCATAAAAAATCAAAGTAGCTGCAGGCTTATATAAACACAAGAACACTGGATTTTTGACAGATAATCAGGGAAACATAGTATTGTAAATAAAACAAAAAAGGGATATTTGGACTAAATACATGGAAAAAAACTTTTCAAGATATACGAAGTAACACTGGCATCACAACAAACACCAATTGCGAATCTGGACCTCCATTTACAGTCGCAGAAGTAAAGTATGCCATCAAAATACCAAAGATGGTAAAGCAGTAGGCCCTGATAATTTTCATTCCGAGTTCTTAAAACTTATGGACTACGACGCGACGGCATAAAATATATTTAACAATATATGACACAGGCATAATTCCCCAAAAATGGCTAGAATCAACTTTTATAAATCTTCCAAAAAAAACCCAATGCAAGAAAGTGCGAAGACTATAGAATTATAAGCCTTATGAGCCATTTACTTAACACATTTCTAAAGGTCATTCACAAAAGAATATATGCAAAGTGCGAGGAATAAGCATGTCAGGAGGCCCTTTCTGCTGTACAAGTGCTTTTCAGAGATGTAGGGATGTAAATTGTGATATATATGTATGCTTTATAGATAACTAGAAAGTATTTGACAGAGGAAAACATGACAAATTAATAACGCTAATGCAAAGAATTGGAATTGACAACAAAGATCTGAGAATTATCACAAACATTTATAACAATCACACGGCCAAAATCAAAATAGAAGACCAGTTAACTGATAAAATTACAATAGAACGAGGAGTACCACAGGTCTGTATTTTATCTGCATTACTGTTCAATATTTACTATGAATGGGTATTTAAGAAAGCTTTAGACAGTTGTGCGAAAGGAGTATTAATAAACCGTAAATGGTTGAATAACATTAGATATGCAGATGAGACCATAGTTTTTGCCGATAATCTGAATGATTTACAGATATTAACAAATCATATAACAGAAGTCAGCAACAGATACGGACTAGCTCTTAATATAAAGAAGACCAAATTTATGACAATTAGTAAAAAACCAATATGTACTAAACGCTCAACTTACAATCAACCAACAGAATATGGAAAGAGTTGAGCAATATACATATCTGGGCACGAATTTAAATGTCCAATGCGACCACTCAACAGAAATTAAACAACGAATAATAAAAGCAGAGGCAGCATACGTTAGAATGAGACCCATTTTTAACAGTCAAGACATATATCATTTAAAAAAATACCGTCTGTTGAAATGCTACATATTCACAGTTTTGATCTACGGACTGGAAGCGTGGACCCTAACTGTTGCATCTATGAATGGACTCGAAGTTTATTAGCCGCTAATTAGCGGCAAAAAAGCGACAAACTCAGCACCAAGTCGATTTGAACTTGAGACATTATTCGCTGTTGTGATTCGCTAAGTCCATATGCAGTAAGCGAATATTATAATATGTATTTGTTTTGGTTTATATTTTAGCCAACAATCCTGCACGTAGGTATTTTGATATCTCTTCTAATTAATAAATTTATTACTTCAAAAATTGATAAATAACAAGCAGTCTAGATTATTATGTTTTCTTTTTCGAAAAATTATTTTAATTAAATCTTTTCACGGTCACCTAATAAAATTTCACGTACTTATTTTTTGTTGCAATAAATAATGTTTGGCTTAAAGAATCACGAATAACTCACAAATTAAAGCACTTAGGTATAGGGAATGTTCAATAAATAAAAAAGTACCATAAAAATCATTTCACCACAATACTAAAATACTATACTAAAATCCATTTAAGGAAACTCAAAAAATACTCATTCCTACTTCTGACCAACCCTGTATACTAAAACTAAACGTCTCTTTATATTAATAATATTTAACAATAGTAGACCATATTAAAAATCGTTTGAACATAAATAGAAATGTTTATGTCAAATTACTACATTTCTACAGGGTGTGAATATTGCTACGAAATTAAAAAAAAAAGTAAATATCTTTTAAACTACTTCATACATTACTACAAAAGCCTATATTTTAGGAAAGAAGACGTAAAGGAGAATCCAAAAATGTAAAAATATACAGGGTGCTCTATTTAAAAAAACATAAGTTAGTGTCACCCTGTCAATACGGATAGCCGTGTATATTTTAAAAATTTTTTAAATTATGGTCCTGTCTGGGTGACAACTTTTACCTAATAACTTTTTTCGTATCTTTTACGATAAACGAGTAATTTACTTCTTCGCACTAATTCCCAAACCTTCATGAAATTAGCGAAACACCTAATATTAAAAAAATAAAAAAGCGGCAAAATAAATTTTTCCACAACTAATGAGCGGCAAAAAGCGGAAAATTCAGCACCAACTCGATTTGAATTTGAAACATTTTATGCTGTTGTGATTCGCTAACTTCATATGAAGTTAGTGAAACATCGAATATTAAAAAAATAAAAAAGCGGCAAAATTAATTTTTTCACGAAAAGTAAGCGGCAAAAAAGCAGAAAATTCAGCACCAACTCGATTTGAATTTGAAATATTTTTTGCTGTTGTGATTAGCTAACTTCTGTGAAGTTAGCGAAACATCGAATATTAAAAAAATGAAAAAGCGTCAAAATTAATTTTTCCATAATTAATTAACGGCAAAAAACCGTTAAATTCAGCACCAACTCTATTTGAATTTGAAACGCTATTCGCTGTTGTGATTCGCTAACTCCATATGAAGTTAGCGAATATTATATGCTTTGGTTTATATGTATTTTACGCGCCAACAATCTTGGACGTAAGTATTGTGATATCTCTTGCAATTAATAAATTAATTTATTTAAAAATTAATAAAGTAACAAATAGTCTAGATTATGTATTATGTTTTTTTAACGAAAAATTATTTTGATTGAATATTTTCACGGTCACCTAATAAAATTTCACGTACTTAATTTTTGTTGCAATAAATAATGTTTGGCTTAAAGAATCACCAATAACACAAATTAATGCACTTAGGTATAGAGAATGCTTAAGGAATAAAAAAGTACCATAAAATATCATTTCACTACAATACTAAAATACTATACTAAAATCCATTTAAGGAAACTCAAAAAATACTCATTCCTACTTTTGACCAACCCTGTATACTAAAACTAAACATTTCTCTATATTAATAATGTTTAACAATAGTAGACAATATTAAAAATTATTTCAACATAAATATAATTTTTTATGTCAAATTACTACAATTCTACAGGGTGTGAATTTTGCTACGAAATTAACAAAAAACGTAATTAACTTTTAAACTACTTCGTATATTACGACAAAAGCCTATATTTTAGGAAAGAAGACGTACAGGAAAATCCAAAAATGTAAAAATATACAGGGTGTTCTATTTAAAAAACATATGTTTGTATCACCCTGTCAATACGGATAGCCATACATATTTGAAAATATTTTTAAATTATGGTCTTATCTGGGCACCAACTTTAACTATGTAAATAATTTTTTTCGTGTCTCTTACGATAAACGAGTAATTGGACTTATTCACACTAATTCCCCACCCTTTATGAAATTAGTGAAACACATAATATTAAAAAAAATAAAAAAGCGGCCGATTTTAATTTTTCCACAACTAATGAGCGGCAAAAAGGCGACAAATTCAGCACCAGCTCGATTTGAATTTGAAACATTTTATGCTGTTGTGATTCGCTAACTTCATATAAAGTTAGCGAAATATCGAATAGTAAAAAAATAAAAAAGCGGCAAAATTAATTTTTTCAAAACTAATGAGCGGCAAAAAAGCGGCAAATTCAGCACCAGCTCGATTTGAATTTGAAACATTGTTTGCTCTTGTAATTCGCTAACTTTATTATGAAGTTAGCGAAACATCGAATATTAAAAAAAAATAAAAAAGCGGCAAAATTAATTTTTCTAAAACTAATTAACGGCAAAAAAGCTGCAAATTCCCATTGTGCTTGCCATAATATTTGCGAGAAGTGATTCGCTAACTTTATAGACGGAGAGCTAGAGGCGAGAAATCATCGTCATAAGTAATATGGAGTTTGGCATGTGAAATGTGTCTATTGTTTATTGATAACTATGACCCCTTTCAGGCTGACACCTCAGTGGATACAGGAAGTAGCAATAAGGGATGAAAGGGGAAAGTTGGTGCAGTCATTAAATGTTTTCACCTTCTATTTTGTTAAACCTCCATCGATTTGCATGAAAATTGGTGAGTAGTTAGAGCATAACTCAAGAAACAAAACTGATATGGTGCCAACGTGAGCTTTTACCCTGGGGGTGGATGCCACCCCTTCTCGTGGGTGAAATTATTTTATTAAAAATAACCTCACTAATCGATAGAGGGACAAATTTTAAACAAAATTTGTTACTTCTAATTTTTAAAATAAATCAATACGTTTTGAGTTATTAAAGATCAAAGTTTTGAATTTTTCGTGAAATAAATGAATGATGTAAAGCGGTTTTCCGTGAATAATTCAAAAACTGTAAGTTTTATCAAAATAGTTGTAATTACAAAAATTGAAGATAATAAAAAATAAAAGAGATTTATTATTCTAAAAACCTTTGAGAATTAATAAAAAGTGAGTTGTAGGTGATGGAATGTATATTTTTTTTCGGCTAGTACCCAAATCTAAGTATTCAAGCTCAAATAACGGGAAAATGGTGCATTTTATAAAATATATTTACTGAACACTTGTCAAAGTACTCAAGAATACCTATCAAGTGAGCTCCAGATGAAGTTTATAACATCAAAGCTAAGCAAGTGATGATGAAAATAAGAGAACCCTTTCGAGTTTTTAGAAAAAAGAGAAAATTAAAACATACGCTATTTATATTATTATTTTGAAATTTGTTAACAGAATAATTTTTAAAGGAATTTCGGGAATGAAGTTAGGATTATAATTTATTATCAAGTTCGTTTTATTACAAGTTAAATATAACAAGTTAAAAATGCGAGCATTATTATAACGAAAACTTTGTTTTTTATGTATTTAAATTCCTAATATGGAAAATTGCTATTATGAAAAGTTGTTTAGAATTAAAAATTATGTTTAATGTGCAATTATATCCTACTATTTAAATATTGTGAGCTATAAAGGCACTTTACTGAGCGAATTTCTTGAGCGAAATTCATATTTTTTACACATCGACTAAAATCGATACAATTTTATATAATCTTATGTTTATGATTGCATCTTGGATTTTAGACCGTGCAGATCTTTTTATGAAGAATAATTTTTGTTCGTAAAATTAATAATAAAAGAGTTATAAATGAAAATGATGATTGGTAGGTATCTCTAATTTGAGAAAAAATTAAATATTTTCTTTTTATTAGAAGAATGTAGATACTTACTTACTTTCCGTGTCCGGAACACCAACAACTTTAAATTCTGTATTTCCAATGGTTGGCCACATAGATGGCCCTGTCATTTGCTATAATTAAGTCTTGTTCTGTGCAGGTCTCTCTCATCTCTGTGCATGATAGTAGATGCCGGCTGGTCTGAACCGCGCCACAGTCGCAGGTATCGTCCTCCTGGTATCCCCATTTTTTCAGGTTACTAGCACAACGTGAAACGCCGGTTCTTAGTCTGTTTAGCGCTTTCCAAGTCGGATACGGTAAATTGTGTCCAGCAGCCATTTCCTCCGAGGGAGGAAAATGTGTCGCAGTAGTTGACGCTTGCCATAGGTGTATTCGGCGCGTCTCTGGCGCTTCGGGGATGGATCTTGATGTTTTCAGGAAGCTTTTCCGAGATCTTAGTCTGCTTGGCTGAGTTTGGTGGTCATATAAGGGGTGTCTTCGGTCCGTCTCCTGCTTTTCCGTTCTACCTCTGACGTGACCTTTCTCCTGATTGGTGGTGGAGCAATTCCAGCAATGGGGTATACCTCTTCGATAGGTGTCGGTTTCAGGCAACCCGATATTATACGGACCGTTTCATTTAGAGCCACGTCGACGTTCTTTGCGTGAGCAGAGTTTGCCCATACTGGTGCTCCAAACTCCGCGGCCGAAAAACATAATGCCAAGGCAGAAGTGCGGAGAGTGTGTGGTTGTGCTCCCCATTTTGTATTAGTTAGCTTGCGGATGATATTATTTCTGGCACTTACTTTCTTCTTAACATCTTGACAGTGGTATCGGTAAGACAGAGTTCTATCCAGACGGACGCCAAGGTATTTTGGGGTCTTGTTGTGTTCCAGCATCTGACCACGCCATTCCACCTCCAGCGACCTTCGGGCATGCTTGTTTCTCAGGTGGAAAGCACATACCTGGGTTTTTGTGGGATTGGGTTTCAGATGGTTTTTATCATAGTATAGAGCTAAGTCTCCCAGGGCATCTGTCAGCTTCACTTCGACTTCATTGAAGGTTCTTCCCTGAGCTGCCACCGCTGTATCATCAGCGTAAATAAATTGCCTTGTTTGTTGGTGTATGGGTTGGTCGTTGGTGTATATGTTGTATAGAAACGGCGCGAGGACAGAATGTAGATAATAGTTACATTATTATAATAATTATTAATTATTTAATTATAATAACAACTATTGCATATATTAGAACACAGTTTTTAATTCCAAACAATTTTTCGTAGTAACAATAATTTACAACAGTGTGAAAAAAAGGTACTTTAATCTTGAGCGAAATTCATATTTTTTAAAATATTTCCTATAATATAGATAAAATTTGCTATCTGATGATTGAATCGTAGGTTTTAGACGATGCAGAACTTTTTATGAATTATAACTTTAATTCGTAAAATTAAAAATAAAAAAGTGTCCAGTAATATATGTGTCCAACTTAAGTAGACACACTGTATATTATACAATATAATATATATAATACATAAATCATTGGGTAGACAGTACCAAAAATTTGTAACCTGCCATTTAACATTACTTACATTAAAATTAATAAGTAATATTTATTTATTTGATATTTCAATTCTTTTACAGTTTACTTATATGAAGTAATATATTTTTGAAATAATATGAAATTTTCATTAACATTTTTACGTACAGTGTCTCCATTGTAGAATTATCTCACTATCTAAAATTGCTAAAAAATCATAAATTGCTGTCCCTAGATGCAACTTGTCTTTGAGGTCGGTTATCTCGAAGATGGTTTGAGATATCGAAATGCCGTTTTCAGATTTGGATTCAGGAGACAAAAAAAACATTGACATCGGTACATAAGCTCCAGATATTGCAGGGGTGGCAACGAACGAACGGACTTTGCGAATTTATAAACGAAATCAAAATTTTCGTTGAAAATACTATTTATTCTTCATTTTCGCTGTCACATTCACTAAAATCGCTATCATAATTATTTTCATCACTTTCGCTATTATGAATGTCATCATCAGCTTGCTCATCATCCATCTCATCGTCTGTTTTATTCTCAAAAATAATATCTCTAACAATCTCTGGCATTTGAGGCCATTCAAACGATTTGAATATATATGTGTTATTTTCAGCAAGTTCCCAACCATTTTGTTCAATAACCAGATCTGTTGGATTTTTTTTATAGGCGTTCAACCAAATACTTGTAATGTATCGTGCTCGTAAAAGATGTTGATATATTATTTCGATATTTAATTTAATTTTTTCTATCGATAGAAGCTTAGTGGCGGTTCTAGCCAGGGGCAGGGGAGCTGCTGCCCCCCTTCAGTTTTTACAGTACTTTTGTACTATAATTTTCGTTAAAAAGGCACGTTATCTTGTTTATTCACCGGTTGTGTTCCCTTGCCCCCCACTTTTTTTGGTCTAGAACCGCCCCTGTATAAACTGAATATGTACAAAAACTGAGGGTGTCCAATAATGGGCACATTTGACATAATATTCAAATACATTTTTGCTACATTTTATATAAATGTCTTAAAACAATTTTAAAAACTTATATAAATAATATAATAATTAAGCTCCAAATTTTTGGAGCCTATGGTTGTAGCATAATGTTTAATGGTATCAACTTTTCCGGGAGCTCATTTGATACATATTTCTAAGTACTTTGACAAGTGTTCAGTAAATATATTTTATAAAATGCACCGTTTTCTCGTTATTTGAGCTTGAATACATAGATTTGGGTACTAGCCGAAAAAAAAAAATATACATTCCATCACCTATAACTCACTTTTTATTAATTCTCAAAGGTTTTTAGAATAAGAAATCTCTTTTATTTTTTATTATCTTCAATTTTGGTAATCATAACTATTTTGATAAAACTTTGTGTTATTTACTTTGAATTATTTACGAAAAACCGCTTTACATCATGCATTTATTTCACGAAAAATTCAAATCTTTGATCTTTAATAACTCAAAAAGTGTTGATTTATTTTAATAATTAGAGGTAATAAATTTTGCTTAAAATTTGTCCCTCTATCGATTAGTGGGGTTATTTTTAATAAAATAGTTTTCACCTCTGAGAAGGGGTGGCATCCACCCCCAGGGTAAAAGGGCACGTTGGCACAATATCAGTTTTGTTTCTTGAGTTATGCTCTAACTACTCACCAATTTTCATGCAAATCGATGGAGGTTTAACAAAATAGAAGGTGAAAACATTTAATGACTGCACCAACTTTTCCCTTTCATCCCTTATTGCTACTTCCTGTACTTATGACGATGATTTCTCGCCTCTAGCTCAGACTATTATGTATGTTACAGTTCAAGTTGATTATCCAGTTGGAGTTGACTTTTCCTAGTTCGAGTCGACTCAAACGGCTGGTTTTAGTAAAAGTTGATTATAAATATAAAATGAAGATTTTTATTCAACATTTTCTAGTAAAAGTACACTCCAAATAGTTAAAGTATACTCTTCCCAATGCCATTTAGTAAAAGTTGATTCACACAAACAACCGATTCTAGAAATCAAATGTTACTGTATATTATGTTCAAATCGTGATATTTATAGGCCAGGCTGTATCGTCGCCCCCGTTAGGTAAATTATTCCAGTTCGATTTTTTTGCACAAACTTACTCAAAAGAGGTCCTTATAACGAATCCACAGGGTGTCAGGTGGTACCGTAATCAAAAAATAATTAAACAAATTTTTTTTAACAAATTCACAAAAAAAATTCACTTCGGACATTTTTTTTACATCATTTGGGTCATTTGGAGCAAAAGAGGTCTTTCGTGATTGTTCTGTAAAATTTATTGTTGTCGAGTTATACGCGATTTAAAATTTGAAAAATGCGAAAATGACCATTTTCAAGGCTTAATAACTCAGTTAAAAATTATTATTATGAAATTGTATTACTAAGCTGTTATTTTTAATTATTAACAATGAGCGCTAGGAGAGTATTGAGGCGGCTGTCAATGTGAGTGCGACTGAGATGCACCATTAGTGAAGCAGATATGTGAAACAATTGTGCATTTAATGATAAAAGCATATAATTTGGCCCACATATTATACACATATAAACGTTCAAATTTAGATGGGAGGCCATCTCAGATTTTGCCTTTCACAAAAATGGCGTGGATTCAAAATGGCGTCTACACATATGTGACTAATAGCACGATAACTTTTGAACTAGACTTCAGATTTTAACCAAATTTGGTATATAGGTTCTGTTTTTGATGTATAAGATCGAGGTCTTGAACCAGAAGAATCGGTTTACCAGAAGTTGTGTTTTCCTGGTTTTTATATAAAAATATGCTGTTTTTTTTTTCAATTCTTTCACCTTGTATTAAGTTAATACCGCCATTGAAAAGAGCGTAAAAATATTTTTTAGGAAATATTTTTAACTTTTTAGTTGTGTTAATTACCATTTAATAAATGAAAAACGTATCTTCACATGTACCTATATGCGGCAGATTCGTGCAAATATAAGAATTATTGTGCATTAAATGGTAGAAGCATATAATTTGGACCACATATAGTACACCTATAAAGGTTCAAATTTAGATACGAGGCCATCTCAGTTTTTGTTCCTTTTACAAAAATGGCGGGCATTCAAAATGGCGACTATACATATGTGACTAATAGCACGATAACTTTTGAACGAGACGTCAGATTTGAACCAAATTGGGTATATAGGTTGTTTTCTTGATGAATAATATCGAGGCCTTGAAACGGAAGAATCGGTTTAAAAGAATTTGTGTTTTTACTGTTTTTTATGTAAAAATATGTTGTTTCTTTTTCAATTCTTTCACCCTGTATATATAAATTTTTCAAAAAAGTAATACCGCCATTGAAAAGAGCGTAAATATATTTTTTAGGAAATATTTTTATATTTTCAGCTGTGTTAATTACCATTTAATAAATGCATAACGAATGTCCGCATGCACCTATGGGCGGCAGATTCATTTTGAATGCCCGCCATTTTTGTAAAAGACTAAATCTGAGATGGCCTCATATCTAAATTTGAATCTTTTTATGTGTAGTATGTGTGGTCCAAATTATATGCTTCTACCATTAAATGCACAATAATTCTTATATTATCTTTAATCTTATATTATTATTTGCACGAATCTGCCGCACATAGGTACCTGCATGTGAAGATATGTTATGCATTTATTAAATGGTAATTAATAAAAATAAAGAGTTCAAAATATTTCCTAAAAAATATTCTTACGTTCTTTTCAACGCAGGTATTACCTTTTTAAAAAATTAGCATATACAGGGTGAAAGAATTGAAAGAGAAACAACATATATTTACATAAAAAAAACAGTAAAAACACAAATTCTGGTATACCGATTCTTCCGGTTCAACACCTCGATATTATTCATCAAAGAAGAACCTATATATCAAATTTGGTTGAAATCTGTTATCTCGTTCAAAAGTTATTGTGCTATTAGTCACATATGTATAGTCGCCATTTTGAATGCCCGCCATTTTTTTAAAAGGAACAAAAACTGAGATGGCCTCGTATCTAAATTTGAACCTCTATATGTGTAGTATATGTGGTCCAAATTATATGCTTCTACCATTAAGTGCACAATAATTCTTATAATATTTGCACGAATCTGACGCATATAGGTACATGTGAAGATACGTTTTGCATTTATTAAATGGTAATTAACATAACTAAAAAGTTCAAAATATTTCCTAAAAAATATTTTTACGCTCTTTTTAATGGCCGTATTAACTTTTTGAAAAATTAATACATACAGGGTGAAAGAATTGAAAAAAAAACAACATATTTTTACATATAAACCAGGAAAAACACAACTTCTGGTAAACCTATTCTTCCGATTCAAGACCTCGATCTTACACATCAAAAATTCTTATAATATTTTCACGAATCTGCCGCACTACATTGGACGGTCGGAATGGAGGATCTTACTCGCAATCACATTGACGGCCGCCTCAATACCCTTTTAGCGCTCATTGTTGATAATTAAAAATAACAGCTTAGTAATAAAATAATGAAAAAAATTTCTTCAGGATCTTGTAAGGGGGGCTTAAAACTTTGATTAGGTGACTTTCTGACTTTCATAATAAGAGTTTTTAATCGAGTTATTAAGCCTTAAAATGGTCATTTCGCATTGTTCAAATTTTAAATCGCGTATAACTCGAAAAGTATCAATTTTAGAGAAAAATCACAAGATACCTTTTTTGCTACGAATGACCAAAATAATCTGAAAAAATTTGTCCGGAGTGAAATACTTAGTTATTTATAAAACAGTTCGTGAAGTAAGCTTTTTGCGCACGCACGCGATGTTTAGAGCATGAGCGGGTCCGATTGCTATACATCGCCTAAGTGCGCAAAAAGTACTTCACGCACAGTTTCATACGATATTTTATCTACCAAAAAACAAATAAAAAAACTGCAACTCTTCGTCACTGGAATACTTTAACAATTTTTTAGAACTTTGACATTTAAAAATTCAAACTTCTGTCAAACCACAAAACTGTCAAAACTTTTTTTGTAATTTATTGCTCACATGTCATCACCATGACAAGGCAAAAGTTAAGGATATTAGATTATATGAAAGTGTGCTAAAAAACAGTGAGAAAAAGTAAATCCCATTTAAAATACATTATTACTTTAGCACACTTTAAACCCTGCATGCACTGCTATCTATATTTATAATTTTCACACAATAAAGACCTATACATAATATGTATGAGGTAGCGTAGATAAGAATTATTTTTGTGAATTTGGTTAACAAAAATTGGTTAAACAATTTTTCGACTGTGGTACCGCCTGACACTGTGTATTTGTTATAAGGATGTATTTGTTTTAGTAAGTTTGTGCAAAAAAATCGAATCAGAATAATTTACCTAACGGGGGCGACGTTACAGCCTGGACTAATAAGTAGTTGAAACGGTCAAAACCAAGAGACGCACAGTCATCAAAAATGCACGTGAGATTATACTCCTATAAATTGTATAATCTACTTTTACTAACAAGGGTTAGGAAGAGTCAACTTCAACTAGTAAAAGTTGATTTAAATTTTTCAAATCAACTTTTACTGCTCGTTTCAGTTGGAGTTGACTCGAACTAGGAAAAGTCAACTCTAACTGAGAATCAACTTGAACTGTAACATGTACATAACTTACATCTTATTGCATTTGCTGTTATCAATATAACCATGCATTTTTTCTTTTTTGTCGAAATTAATATGTTAAATTTTCTGACTGGTTATGTTAAATTGGTGCAGGATACGTTGTAAAACAGCTTCATTTGTATTATTATTGCAACGTCTGCATAGCAGATTATTTTAAGTTGTTTTTCTTCCATTTAGTATTTATTATCCTTTATTAGTTTTTACATTTTTATTATTTCATCCATGATCAGGTGGAACCCCTGTTTTATCCTATTGCCATCTTCAATTGAGTCAGTTATCATCTTCAGTCATCGTCAGTATTTATATTCGTAATTCGTAAAATCGTTTTTACCAATGATTTCAAAATTGTATGAAAAACTGTTTTTGCTAAAAAGACCAAAAATTTAGAATACGACAAAAATGTATTTCTCCACTTTATTAATTTGGATTTAGAAACAATCACGTAACAATGAAAATCAGAAAATCACTAAAACGAAAAAGCCTATGTTCTCTAGTAGTTCAGAGAAATAAGGAAAAAAATATCCTGTTGGTGACACAACCCCCTTCAGGCCAAAACCAAATTTTTTGAGTAGTATGGACATCTATAATAATAACCTATATGTTTCCTGCAGCCAGTTTTGATGATATACATAGTTATAAACAAATGAAGATCAAAAAACGGTATATTTTCGTTTTTTCGTCTATTACCAAAAAGTTAAGCATTTTAAACAAATTTGAGAGTAAGAAACTCATAAATCGTATAAAAAACTTCAACATAGCGTTCGCTGAATCTCTCTATCCTTATTTGTTGCTTAGAAAATTGCAAAATAAATCAAAAATTTTGAGTTTTTATAAATATTCATAACTTATGTAAAAATTAACTAAGAACCTTCTTATTACACGGAATGCTGAGACTTCTGGTGCTTAAATCATAACCTAAATTTCAAAGCAATTGGTCAAATAGTTTAAAAGTTATTTAATTTGTTTATCCCAAATTAATTTTTTTTGCAACACTAAGTCAGAAAATGACGAAGTTACAGTAATAATTTGGATTGTTTGTGAAAGAAGAAGATTTACACTATTAATTTAATTAAAAAAAATGACAAAAAATCATTCTAAATATTGCAAAATTATTTTGCAAGAAAATGTGAATTAAAAAGGGGGGGCTAACTTCGTCCCTAATAATTGTCCTAGGACAATTGTTTTTCTTTCTAAATGTGTATAAAAATTCAGTCTTTCTAAATATGAAAAAATAATTTTTCTACGGGTAATGGTTAAAAAGTTATTCTAATTGTTTATAAGTAAGCATAAAATCGACATGTTATTGCAAAAGAATTTTACACTGTTTGAAATTACTTTTTGTCATTTTTTTTAATTAAGTTAATAGTATAAATGTTCTTCCTTCATAAACTGTCCGAAGTATTACTGCAACCTCATAACTTTCTAATCTATAGTGTTGCAAGGAAAATGAATTTGGGATAAACAAATTAAATAACTTTTAAACTTTTTGACCAATTACTTTGAAATTTAAAATATAATTTAAGCACAGGAAGTCTCAGCATTCCGCGTAATAAGAAGGTTCTAACTTAATTTTTACATAAGTTATGAACATTTATAAAATCTCAAAATTTATGACTTATTTTGCAATTTTCTAAGCAACAAATAAGGATAGACATATTCAGCGAACGCCATATTGAAGTTTTTTATGATTTATGAGTTTCTGATTCTGAAATTTGTTTAGAATATTTCACTTTTTAGTAATAGACGAAAAAAGCGAAAATTTACCTTTTTTTGATGTTCATTTTTTGTTTATAACTATTTATATCATCAAAATCGGCTGCAGGAATCATATAGGTTATTAATATAGATGTCCATACTACTCAAAAAATTTGGTTTCGGCCTGGAGGGGGATGTGTCACGAGAAAAATCTTATTTCTCTGGACTATAGTCCAAATTTTCTACTACACAGGTGAATATGATTTCAAATAACTCTTTATATACTTTAGTAATATCCCTTCTCATCCTATTTTATTAATCTTTTTTAACAAACTTACAGGCTACCATCGAGGACCTCGCCAACTGCATTGAAGATATTACCATTGGATCAAGTACCGTGTGCGCTACTGCCCAACGTACAATTGAAAAATGCGCCAAGCCAGTCATTGAATTAGTTAGCGGTTGTTTGCCAGAAGAATCCAAAGAACTTCCCGCCTTAGCTGAGGGAATTGTTCTTGCTGTTTTGAAACAAGCTTGTGCTTCTACAGTAGAAGAAGTATTAGGTGAGTTGTTTTTGAAACTTTGAAGTTTGTGGGAAAGAGATGATTGTAGATAAGTAGTGTAACCTCGGAAACCTTTTTTTGGATGGTGCTAGAAAGGTCACCAATGGAGGCATTGCGACAGCAGCCGGATGGTAGGTGGAAAGCGAGTCGTGGGTTCGAAACTAGCTTTTGGAACGTGGAAGGGAGCCAATAGAAGAAATAGGTAAAGATAAGACAAGAGAAGGTAGATTAGAGAAGAGAGAGAAACAGATAAAAAGATAGATATGTAAAATTACCTAATATAAGAGAAGAGATACAGGGCGCCACTTAACTTTTTGGGGTTGCAAGGGGAAAATTAAGAAACCTTAGAAACGAAAACAGGTAGGTAAGGAAAGATAATGAGGTTCTGAGAACAAATACAAGAAAATATATAGACAGTTAATTAGTAAATATTTAGAGGTAATCTCTTATCAGGGAACTTATTAGGAGTAGATAAATAAAACTCGTGACATAAACAAAAAACAATATATTGTACAAATGGTTCACCAGAAGGGTGAATCCCAAAAAAACACAAGAAATAAAGAGAAAACAATATACACCAATCAAAACTGCACCAACAATTAATGTGTTGTTGTGTACAGTTAGAAATAAACAATAATTAGGATAGAATAAATACAAGTATCATATTATGACAAAAATATGCACAATTAAAAACACAGTAAAGAGAGCCTGGTTATGAATTAAAAAAAAATAAAATCAAGCATCTATCATGAAAAATCTCTCTTTACTGTTTTAGGGCTTATATCGAGATCACTGATATATATATATATATATATATATATATATATATATACACAAATGGAAAGGATTAATGGGTAAGCAGCTGAAATAACGGAGCCAAGAGTACTCTTTTTTCAATATCAAATATATTTCGGTATTGCCTTTATACCATCATCAGTGATTGCTACAAATGTGTTATAAGTGAGTTGCTTTGTGAAATAATTAAAAATGTTATTAAACTTACAAAGTTGAGATTGCGGCTCTATGGTTAAAAATTTTTGTAAAAAATCATCCAAAAGGGGAAACATCAAACATGTTAAAATTGTAAAAACACAAGAAAAAACAAAACATTTAAATGAAAAAAACTGTAACAATGCACATTTAAAAAAATAAATTAAGCTTTAAAATCTTTTTTGAATCTTAAGAAACCAAAACATTAGGTAGGTACAACCAGTACTTTTTTTGTACAAAAAAAACTTGAAATTAAAATGAATTAGCGGTAATCCTAAATGTTATGTTCTATGTTCTATGGTAGAAACAAATGATAGCTGACAATGACATAATGAAATTTTGTTTTGTGGTTTTATTCACCCTAACCTAACCTTACTTTTTTTCCACTTAAAAAACATAATTCTCAAATGCAGATATTCGAGACGGAAAGAAATACGAAAAAACCTACAGCCTACAGCTTATATGCTTTTGGTTTATTCACATTCATCAAAAACCATGGTGTTACGATGTAGTTTGTTTGTATTGAATTCTTTATCTAAGTGAAGTAAGTGTGAGTAAATCTCACTTAAGTGGCTGATGTCTGATTTTTTGTTTATAGTTAAATCAGTCTCAGAAATAAAAGCCATTTCAAGAAACAACCTTTTAAAAGGTTGTTTCTTGAAATGGCTTTTATTATTTCTGAGACTGATTTAACTATAAACAAAAAATTCAGGCTTTTATTTCTGAGACTGATTTAACTATAAACAAAAAATCAGACATCAGCCACTTAAGTGAGATTTACTCACACTTACTTCACTTAGATAAAGAATTCAATACAAACAAACTACATCGTAACACCATGGTTTCTGATGAATATGAATAAACCAAAAGCATATAAGCTGTAGGCTGTAGGTTTTTTCGTATTTCTTTCCATCTCGAATATCTTGTAGGCTGTAGGTTTTTTCGTATTTCTTTCCATCTCTCTCGAAAGAAACAACCTTTTAAAAGGTTGTTTCTTGAAATGGCTTTTATTTCTGAGACTGATTTAACTATAAACAAAAAATCAGACATCAGCCACTTAAGTGAGATTTACTCACACTTACTTCACTTAGATAAAGAATTCAATACAAACAAACTACATCGTAACACCATGGTTTCTGATGAATATGAATAAACCAAAAGCATATAAGCTGTAGGCTGTAGGTTTTTTCGTATTTCTTTCCATCTCGAATATCTGCATTTGAGAATTATGTTTTTTAAGTGGAAAAAAAGTAAGGTTAGGTTAGGGTGAATAAAACCACAAAACAAAATTTCATTATGTCATTGTCAGCTATCATTTGTTTCTACCATAGAACATAGAACATAACATTTAGGATTACCGCTAATTCATTTTAATTTCAAGTTTTTTTTGTACAAAAAAAGTACTGGTTGTACCTACCTAATGTTTTGGTTTCTTAAGATTCAAAAAAGATTTTAAAACTTAATTTATTTTTTTAAATGTGCATTGTTACAGTTTTTTTCATTTAAATGTTTTGTTTTTTCTTGTGTTTTTACAATTTTAACATGTTTGATGTTTCCCCTTTTGGAAGATTTTTTACAAAAATTTTTAACCATAGAGCCGCAATCTCAACTTTGTAAGTTTAATAACATTTTTAATTATTTCACAAAGCAACTCACTTATAACACATTTGTAGCAATCACTGATGATGGTATAAAGGCAATACCGAAATATATTTGATATTGAAAAAAGAGTACTCTTGGCTCCGTTATTTCAGCTGCTTACCCATTAATCCTTTCCATTTGTGTTTAATATTGTTCAGCTGTGATCAAAATTGGATATATATATATATATATATATATATATATATATATATATATATATATATATAATCAATTTCCCTTATACCATATTGGTGTCGGGATTATAATAATAACTTAGATATTGTGTAGAAATTTACGCCACTGACTTCTATTTTGTGCCAATACTTTTGCTTCCTTCCAGGATTTGCCTCTCTTTTGTAGAACTTTTGCAATAGCTTGGTCCCTGTTTCTCTTAGTCTTCCTCTCTTCCTCTTTGATATTTACTCTCGTTTCCCAGATCCTTTTTACCGATTTTCTATCGTCTAGTCTTTGCAAATGTCCCCACCAGCTGATTTGTCTTTTTTCTATGAATTCTATGATTGATTCCACCTCCAGATCCTCTCTTATCTGCTCATTTCTTACCATGTCAAGTCTTGTGACTCCTCTCGCTTTTCTTAGGTACTTCATTTCCGTCGCTTGTATTCTGCTCTTCTGCCTCTCTGTTAATGTCCACGATTCGCAACCGAAGGTAAGTATGGGTCTATATATTGCCTTAAATACTTTCATTTTTGTACTTTGCGCTATTTCCTTTTTTCCTATAAAAGTTGTGTTCATTACATAATATGAATTTATTGCATTATTTATACGTTTATCGATTTCTAAACCTTGCTGACCTGAATTTTCAATTTTTACACCCAGGTATTTGAAGCATTCAACTTGTTGTATATGTATACCATTGATCTGAGTATTCACGTTTTCTTTAGTTTCTGCTACTACCATTACTTTTGTTTTTGTTAAGTTTAGTTTCATGCCATTTTCTTCTAGTATTTCATTCCAAGTTTGTAAGTTTTCTTGTAAGTCCTTTTCTTTTGCTGCCATTATAACGATGTCATCTGCAAAAGCACATTCTGATATTTCGATCGGTTTCAAATTTTTGTATCCTACAAATAGGTGTTTTGTTCTCTGACTACATTTTTTAATTATTTCGTCTATAAACAGCGTAAACAATGTTGGACTCAGTCCTCCTCCCTGTCTTAGCCCATCTTTTGTTATAAAATTTTCTGACTTGAGGTTTCTAGTTATAACACAGTTCGTCGTATTTTTATATAGACATTCAATTTTCTTCCTTAGTTTGGTTGTTATTCCTCTTTGTTTCAGGAGCGACCATACTTTTTGCCGAGGAACAAGATCAAACGCTTTTTGTAAGTCGATAAACGCAAAATATGCTTTTCCTCTTCTGAGTTTCGTTTTCTCAATGATCTGTTTAATAGTGAAGATGTGATCTTGCACACTTCTTCCTTTCCTAAAGCCACTTTGAGATTCTGCTAATGTTGTATCGATTATCTTTGTCAGCTTTTCTTGTAATATTTGTTCGTACAGTTTCATCGCCGAGCACAAGAGCATTATGCCTCTATAGTTTTTGCATTCTTTTTTATCTTCAGATTTATATATGGGTGGTATCAACGAGATCTTCCATTCTTCTGGTATTCTTTCAGCTTTCCATATCTTGTTTATTAATTGTAATAATATGTGTTGTCCTTGTACTCCCATATATTTGAGCATCTCCGTTGTTCTTTTATCATGCCCTGGTGACTTTCCATTTTTCATTTTTGCCAGTCCTTGTGTAAATTCTTCCCATATTATTGCAGTGTCTTGCGTTTCTTCTATGGTTTCTCCGGTATTTGTCCTGTTAATGGTACACTGTGGTGTTCCGTTTTCGGTTGATAATAGTTCTTGAAAATACCTTTTCCATCTTTCCATTAGAGATTAGAGATTAATACCAAAAAGACCAAATTCATGATCATCTCCAGAAACTTGGATGCATTTGAAAACTCCACCATAACACTGAATACTAAGTTCATTGAGAGAGTGAGCAAATTCAAATACCTAGGAACGTGGCTTTTTGAAGACTGGGCATCGGATAGGGAAGTAAAATGTCGCATTGAGCAAGCTCGACAAGCTTTCGTAAAATTCAGGAAGGTACTGACCTGCTCAGAGTTCGACCTTACACTGAGACTAAGGTTTACTAAATGCTACGTGTGGTCGGTGCTGCTATATGGCATAGAGGGCTGGACACTCAAAACGAGGGATATAAACAGATTAGAAGCCTTCGAAATGTGGCTTTATCGCCGTATCCTAAAGATACCATGGACGGCGAAAGTCACAAATGTGGATGTCCTTAAAAGAATCAACCAAGAACGTCAGCTTTTCGAAAACATCAAGAAAAAAAGACGGCGTATTTGGGTCACATCATGCGAAACGAAAAATACCAGTTCCTTCAACTTATAATCCAGGGTAAAATTGAAGGCAAGAGCGGAATAGGACGCAAGAAAATGTCCTGGCTCCGAAACATAAGGCAATGGACAGGGATTAACGACATACAATCTCTGATACACATTGCAAGAAACAGAGAGTTAATGGAAAATGTGATCGCCAACATCCATTAGTGGATTTGCATTTGAAGAAGAAGAAGATCTTTCCATTATTTCTTCTTCTTGTGTCAAAATGTTTCCTGTTTCGTCTCTAATTGTCAATTGAACTGTATTTTTTTCCCCTTCTTAACGTTTTCATGGTCTTATAAAACATCTTTTGGTTTACTGATATGGTAAATTTAATAATTGATAGAAAATATAAAGTACAAAGATATAATAAAATTAAATGCAAAGCATACAAAGTTAACAAACGTTTACGGTTCAAAGATCAAAAACCACCCCGCACTTGGTTTTATAAACAAAAAGCCAATCGCACAGCTATTAATGAATTAGTGAATGTTTGTACTTAAGGTTTGACAATGAAAAGTTCTTATGTAATGAATAAAAAATTCTATTAATGAAATCGTTGATGAGATTACATCGGAGGTTAGCCTTAACCACAGATGAAGATATTTTTGAGGTAGATAGCCCATAGATTGCTCTATTTTTGGAAATAGTTGTAGGTAGTATAGTTAAGACACTTACAGTAACTCTGCCTCTTAAATTGCACTGACTCTATATTTACTTTAACTAGTAAGCAAGCACTGAAGTTATACGGTAATTTGAATCTAATCGGGTGTTAGATCCAAATACAGATACGATAAGCGAGTGAATACCACTCAGATAAGATCATAAGATCATAGAGTGACTTCTCACTCCCAAGATATATTGCAGATAAGGTATATGGTAGATAAGATATGCGGTACTAGAGACACACATCCGCACTTCAAGCTACTCACTCGCCAAGTCTCTCCTCGCAATCTTTGCGATCTTTCCTTCTAAAAAAGTGGGGATATATCCCTACGGGGTTTTTAGGTAAAGTAGCGGTCTTTTATAAAGATGCCGAAAGATTAAGTTAAGGGGCCTAACAATGGTTTTCAGAAGGGAAAGTTATTCCTTTGAAATATTACTGAAACGGAAAGTAACTATAAAACATTGCAATACCATGCCGCTTTGAATAAAGTGTAATACCTAACGGAACTCTAGCAGAAACTCCTTGGGAGGTTTCTATACGAAACAGATAACAATAGCAAGAGCTATATAAAATAAGAGACTTTGAGTTTATTTCCAAAACATTGTGTTTCGGCAAAGCTGCAATAAAAAAATGGTCCCGTTTATAATAATAAACTCAGTTATTTGCGTTTGTCATACCGACAACGAAATGTGCCAGTACCGTTATGATAATAAATTTAGCCAAGGGTAGTTATTTACTGAAACGGCCATAGGCGTACCCGTAATGAGTACTAGTGGGTTTAAAATTTAATCCAACAGGTATATTAATTATTTACTAATCTTATAATATAAAAAATGTTACAGTAGGGTAGATTGTGCCTCAAGAACCTAGTTCTTGAGGAAATAATTTAAAAAACCGATGTAATCGGCTATACAAATACCAAAACAGTAAAGTAAAATTACTGCATATGCAAACCATGTAACCATGATTAGTAGGAGCAAGCAACGACTAATGGAAGTGCTGAAGGAAATTGATCCTAAGGCGCTAAAACGAGGGCTTAAAAGAAACGAAACAAAAACTAAGTGCATGTCCGTCAAAAGATTACCTGACAATGAAAATAATATCGCAATAGACAACAATACTGTCGAACGTGTGGATGCCTTAACATATCTGGGCACAGAAATCTATCAGAAAAATACCGTAAGTTGTGAAATTAACACACGTATTGCCAGTAGAAGTAGGAAGGAAACAAGTTTCTTGGTTAAAAAACGTTCGTGAATAGACTCAGCTATCAAATTCAGGACAGTTATTTCATACTGCAGAAGATAGAGAAGACTTCGCAATAGTGATCGCCAATGTCGGATAATTCTGATATGGCACGTGAAGAAGAAGATTGCCAGTGGAAATCGTTCATAAATTATGGCATGGCCAAGAAAAATAGTGATTCAGATATCACTGTGGTGATTCAGATATCACTGTGGAAATTTCCTGTTCCATCGAAACTTTTACTGCTTCTAACGTAAAATTAACATTTGGATTGGCAATTCCATTTTTTATTTGCACTCAATAGGGTTTAAGTCTGCATAATATAGTGGACGTTTTAAGGAAATATGTCCACATTCTTGAAGAAATTTGTCATATTAATATGTATTAAATACAGTCTTGTATTGTCTTAAATACAGTCTTAAATACAGACTGCTTAACTTATTACACCAGGAAAATTTATCCGTGATGAACTCTTTTTTCGATAAAAAGCCTCAGCGTAAATGGACATGGATAAGCCCAGATGGCAGTGTCAAAAATGAGATAGATTTTATCATAATGAACAGAAAAGAAATAATTAAAGATATTGAAGTATTTAACAAATTTTCGATAGGAAGCGACCACAGATTAATCCGAGCAAGGATACAATTAAATGTCAACTTGGAAAGAACAAAGATGATCTTCAAAACACGAAAGAAGAAATGGATTCCCCCAGAAAACAACGACCTCTATTTAGATATACTAACCAGACGTATACAAGACTTAGAAAACGAAATAGAAGACATCGAACTAGCAAATAATCTCATAACGAAGGCACTAAAAGAAACCGAAAGGGAGTGCTGCCCGACGGTCGTGACCCATAAAGAAAAATTAAGCCAAAATACCAAAGAATTAAGTCGGAATTAATTAATCTTAATCTTAATTAAGAATAAGTAAAAGAAGACAACTGACGGAAAAATACGACTCCAACTACACAACACTGAAGAAATTAAATAAAGATATCCACCAGTCAATCCGAAAAGGCACAAGAGAAAACAATACAAGAAAAATGACTCAAATAATTATTCAAGAAAACAAAAGTTTAAAAGTTTTGCGGCGAAATACGAATAACATCGGTAACAAAAATATGTACAGAATAAGAAATAAAGACAACAGCATTGCTACGGATAGAGCCGAAATCCTTAAGGTTGTCGAATGGTTTTACTTCGAAATGTATGAGAGCACCAACGCAAGGCAAGATCAGCTCCTGCCCAAAATCACAAACCAGGGATCAGAATTAATGCCAGAAGTAACACCATACGAAGTTAAAAAGATACTTTCAGAAATGAAAAATAATAAATCCCCTGGCGATGACGGAGTAGTGATTGACGCAATCAAACAAGGTGGAAATAAAATTATCCAGGTTTTGGCCAAACTTTTCACCGAATGCATTTACCAAGGCAAAACGCCTTCTCAATTAATGCCAGAAGTAACACCATACGAAGTTAAAAAGACACTTTCAGAAATAAAAAATAATAAATCCCCTGGCGATGACGGAGTAGTGATTGACGCAATCAAACAAGGTGGAAATAAAATTATCCAGGTTTTGGCCAAACTTTTCACCGAATGCATTTACCAAGGCAAAACGCCTTCTCAATGGAACAATGCAGTCATTGTTTTATTGCACAAGAAAGGTGACATAACAGATCTAAAAAACTACCGTCCTATCAGTCTGTTATCACACATCTATAAATTTTTCACAAAAATTATCAAAAAAAGACTGGAGGCTAAGTTAGACTTCTATCAGCCTAGAGAACAAGCTGGCTTCAGATCCGGATATAGCACTAACGACCACTTACTGGTAATAAAAAACTTGATCGAGAAGTCTGCGGAATACAACAAACCATTAGCACTGATATTCGTGGACTACGAGAAAGCGTTCGATAAAATAAATCAGCAGAAAATGTTAAAAGCATTGACAGAATGCCGAATAGACCATCGCTACACTAACATGATAAAATATATCTACCACAACGCAACGGCTAGCGTAAGACTATCTGATCAACAAACAAATAAATTCTGTATACAGCGAGGAGTACGGCAAGGAGACACCATCTCACCAAAGCTGTTCACAACCCCTTTTAGAACACAGTTTTAAGACGGCAGATCTGAACGAATATGGTATCAACATAAATGGAGAGAAGCTCAGTCATTTGAGATTCGCAGATGACATCGTCCCTATAGCCGATCGTATGAATGATACAATAATAATGTTGAACAAGCTATATCACGCTTCCTTAGAGGTCGGACTAAAGATTAACATCAACAAGACGCAAATAATGACTAATCTGGTGCTAAATCGTAATATTGTTGTTGATGGAATGGATATTGAGCAGACTGCATCTTATAAGTACTTGTGACATGAAATTCGGTTGGGAAGAGATAACCAGACTTGCGAGCTCCCACTTCGCATAGGATTAGCCTGGGCAGCGTTTGGTAAACTGAGCTATGTATTTAAATCGGACTTACCCATATGCCTGAAAACGAAAATCTTTGACCAGTGTGTATTGCCCGTACTCACTTATGGAGCGGAAACATTAACACTCACAAAAAAGGTAGTGAACAAGATTCGCATAACTCAAAGGGCTATGGAGCGCCAGATGTTGGGTGTCTCCCTGACGGACCGAATCCCAAACGAAGAAATACGTCGTAGAACAAAAACAGCGGACGCCGTCAAAAGAATCGCGTCGCTCAAGTGGAATTGGGCAGGACACGTCGCCAGATTATCAGACAACCGATGGTCAAAACGTATTGCCGAGTGGAGGCCACGAGAAGAAGAACTACGGAGCAGAGGATGACCACCAACCAGATGGGCTGACGATCTGAAGCGTATTGTCGGCAACTGGATGCAAGCCGCACAAAACAGAGAAAGATGGAAAGAGCTGAGGGAGACCTATGTCCAGCAGTGGACGCGTACGGGTTGATGATGATGACAGTCTTGTTTATGTCATTTGATTTCATATAATTGAGGTAATAACACTGATGCTAAAAATGGTATAGTGTTTATATTTTTTATAATGGATGAGTTTATGTCATCATGATAATCTCCACACTTGGGACCTGATGTGAAGATCAAAATAGCATTCACTTAAATAATTTAAAAACTTTGTAACTTAAAAATGAAAAAAAAAAACATATAAAATTATCATTTTTACTTATTTCAGAATTATTTAATCCATGCCAATGGAAAGCTTTCGGAAGCATTGAAAAAGTAGATTCCTGCAAAGCCGTCGCCACTGAAGTTGACAGTTGGGATAACAAAAAACCCGTTCCCACAACTGAAAATATTTGCACGTAAGTATAATTTTTCTTTACTTTACAATTGTAAATTTTCTTCACTAGTTAATAAACATTCAGACGTAGCTTCTTCACTGGTCAATAACTTGCTAAAGCTATATAGATACAGTCGAACCCGCTTATTGGAATAGCCTTTGTGCAAGGCAAAAATATTCTTATAACCGGGATATTCTAATAACCGATCATTGGTGGCTAGTCGAAATAAGTGTTACCGAATATACGTAATAATATTATTTACATACTGTGCCAATATGTAGTTTTACATACTATGCCAATATGTAGTTTTATTACATACTATGCCAATATGTATATCATATTATATGTACCTACATATTCAGTGTATGTAAATGGTTTTAGGTCTTTTTACGTCAATAATACAGTAGTGTAACTAGTACTTATCTATATATGTGTTAAATACCAAATTACATTACATGTATGTGAATGAATACATTATATAATTAATATGAAATGTATGCAATATGTAGATATGTAAATATTTTCTTATTAAAATGCATACCTATATAACAAAATTACTTTTTTTTTCTTGAGAAATTATTGGTAATTATAGCTTTTTCGTTGTTAATCCGTGTGGTCATCCTTAATCCATTGGTTGAATAGAAGTTTTATTGGCGTCAAGAAATGGATTGTTACATTCTTGTTCTTTTCTCTTCTTTTCGAATTTAACAAAGCCATAATTCCATCTTGCAAACAAGTAGGTACTCTCTGAGTGAATTCTAACTAAACTGCTTCTAACAATTTTATAACAGGCAACAGTGCCTTTGTGTAGACAAATAAAAATTATTTTATGACCCATGCATTTGTCGGCTATGCTAAAGATCGAATTGGTATTCCTAACAAAGTAATAAATATTTATTACCCTAATAATATCTAATCCAGCACTACCGGCCGTTGACGACAAACCATAATACCAAACATAATTTAAATTTTTAGTAAATTGTAAAAAAATATATTCTTTGACCTGCAAAATATGCTAATAAGCGGTATTATCTAGTTAGATCCTATTCCAATAAACAGATAAATTTATTAAGGAGTAAATGGAAACGTTTCGGGAACTTGAATTTATATTCCATAAACCGGGATATTCCTATAACAGGGATTCTAATAAGCGGGTTCGACTGTACTTGCTAACCAAATGATGTTTTAATTTCAGAGTTTTGCCCAAACTCAAGAAATGTTCCTCTGACTTCCACGGACAGTACTGCAAGAGCCCAGTCACCCTTAGCTCTTTCGCCAAATTCCACAAAGCCGTTGAAACCGAAACTGAAAAAATTTGCCACAATCCTGTCAAAAACGAAGTCGCTTAATTTATGAATGTTACTTTTTGTTAAATAAATTTTATACTCATCTTTTTATCACTTTATCTTTTATTTAAAACAAATTTTTGGTCAGCTTCACTTGTTTTTGAACAAATAAACTTACATCAATTGCTAAGAGTTGTGCTACAAAGGGAATTACACTACAATATAGATAGACTACAATATGGTTTACAATTTTTTGTAACTACACTTAAAAAACTTGTAATTTTTATTGCTGGTGTAATGTGCATTCTAAAAATAGACTCCTATAAAGCCAGGTTTAACTGGGAGTGATCTTACTGAAGAAAAGGCAACAAATTGTTAACCTTCCGATGGCCAACCTTTTTCTCTTACATGGATGACCAACGGGGGTAACAAATGACCCCAGTCAAAAATAACAATTGACAAAAAATATATTCGTAATTTTAATGTTAGTATTGTATCAATTATAATTAATGATTAATAGACCATTAATAAAACACATCTTTAATTATTACAACTGAACAAAAACAGGAATCATCATTCTGAACTTAGAACTAAAGAAATTTTGAAGTGTGCACTAATTCACGGCGTCACAGGTATATCAAATTTTTTTTCAATAGTGGAATGTACCTTACAGACAAAATGTTTACATTTATCGCATTTCGATGTGAATTTTCTGTAGGATGATCGACTGAAAATTTTTCATCTGCCATGTTTCCAGGGATTTTCTGTTGGCTCTACATCTTCAGAATCTTCTGGGTTGTTTGAATGTGTCTATGTAAACCTTCATGCGGTCGAGATTATATTAAAGGATGTAACTAGCTCAAGAGCCAAATCTTGAAGCAAGAGATTTGAAAAGATTTTCCCTTTTCGTAGTTTTCATATTTATCTATGTACAGGGCAAAAATCAACAGGCATAGAATAAAAATCGATTTTGATAATGCTCAATGCAAAATTACTCGGAATTTCACATAATAGACGATATTTACTTCATATAAAATTGGAACCCGAATTCAGAAAATATTTTTTATTCGTAAAATATAGGGAATTTTTTTTTATTACAAAATATAAGGGTATCTAGAATGATATTAAAGTCAAATAAAATAATAACGAGTGAAAAATTGAAAATATTTCTCAATTTATTTAAGAAAAACCTACACTGGGGCCAAAATTTACCCCCCTTTGTCATCCGAAGGTTAATATTTTCATCACAAAATATTTAACACCTGTGTTTTTAGATCAATTTGCAAGTTTTATTTAAGGCATTTTTGTCGTGATCCTGTTCCTGTTTCTTATTTTCTTTTGCTTTGCTCATATTCGTCATTTTACGTGGTAAGTACCTCTTTTTATCTGCGCATGTAATCGTCCACAATTTTAATTCCTCAAACCTTGTTTTCAGTTTAGACGATTATGTTTATCTTGAGTATTAGTTTTAGTGTTTTAGTTTGTCGTATATTTCGGGTTCCTTAAAACGCTAATCGTCTACAATGTCTAATACCTTTTCTTCTTCTTCTTCAGCCTTCAGTAATCCAACTTTGGACATAGGCCTCCCCCAATTCAATCCAGTGTTGTCAATTTTGGGCCACCTGTTTCCAGTTGTGTCCTCCAAACTTCTTTATGTCATCGGCCCATCTCATTTGTGGCCTTCCTCTACTTCTTCTTCCTAACCACAGTCTCCATTGTTGTATTTCGTGATTCCATCTTTTATCCTTCAGTCGGGCATTGTGTCCTGCGAAGCTCCATTTTAATTTGGCAGCATGTTCTCCTGCGTCTTTTACTTTGGTTTTGTTTCTAATTCATGTATTTGTTTTTTTTTGTCTATGAGCCTCACCCCGAGCATTGATCTTTCCATCGCTCTCTGTGTCTTTACTATTTTATCCATATTGGCCTTGGTGAGTGTCCACGTCTGTGAACCATACGTAAGTATAGGGAGGATACACTGATCGTAAACTCTGGTTCTCTAATATTGTTCTATTTTAGTGTTTTTCAAGATCCAACTCAGTTTTCCAAATCCTGCCCACGCTAACCTTATTCTTCTAGTAATTTCGGCAGTTTGATTTCCTTTGTTAACTTTTATTTTCTGTCCCAGGTAGATGTATTCGCTTACTGTTTCTAAATCTATGTCATTCAACATTATTTTTGTAATGTTCGGTGTATTCGTCATTAATTTTGTTTTTTCCAAGTTCATCTTAAGACCTACTTTTTCCGAAGTTTAGTAGATCCTTAAGTCTTCCTTTACTCCCTTCATTATTTGTTTATTCAATTCTTTGAAACCGTCGGTGTTTCGCTTTCCTTTGCTTAGAAATATTCGTCCCTTTTCCATCAACCGTTTTGTTCCAACGCTTATTTTGTCTTTTTACTTTTCGTTTTGTTTGCCACAGTCAGGCCTGCTTTCAAGAGCTTTCGTTGCATTTCTCTATTAATTGTGTTCATGTCGGTATTTTCTTGTTGATAATATCCTACAAATTCTTCTCTTAAGACTTCTCTGTACTCATCTCCCTTCTGTCGGATTTTAGTTTGATCTATCTGATTACAATTATGTGGCCTGTTTCTACGGGTTTTGGTCTGTTTAAAAACAATCCTTGCTCTTAAAAGACGATGATCGCTGCCAGTTGTGAATTGATTGAGAGCAGTTATGTCTTCAAAAATGTATTTGTTCCCACATAAGAAGTAATCGATCTCGTTTTTCGTTTTTTTATCGGGAAATATCCACGTCCATTTTCGGTTTGCTTGTTTTTTGAAATATGTGTTAATGGCATATAAATTTTGTTGTTCTAAGAAGTTATATAATTTTAAACAAACTGGAACATGAAGTAAAAACCACTTCTATGTAAAAGGTATATTTACTAAAAATTTTTAGAATCCCAATGGATTCAATAAAATGAGTTCATCAGAACGTTTTCAAACCTATCGGTCCATCATCAGTGATCTAAAATCAAATAAGTAATCCCACTATTAAAATTAAAAAGATGGTTGAAATTGTGAAAGTTAAAAAATGTGGTTATGATTACTTACTTGAATACTTGCAAAATAGCCCCAGAACCAAACAATGGTTGTGATTATAAATAAATCTACATTATGTTGAAATAAATTTAAAATGGCTAAACGCCGATGTTAAAGGATTAAACCTCTGGGAACATGGTGAAACTCTACCCGAGGACCCAATCAACCATCTTCGGTCAACGATGACTACTAAGTGTCAAAGCTATGTAAGGAAATGCTTGATGTGACATTGACAGTTAAGGAAGAAGGTAGTCGATTTTCTAGGAATTTTAAAAAACAAAGTCATGATCCAGAAGAAGATATGTTAAAGCTTTAAATATCTGAAATTGTCTGTTAATTAAATCTATTGTTGTTTAAAATTAAAAGATAATGTGTTTTACAAAATAAAATTATTTTAACTGTAGGTAACTACAAATTGACTGTATCAAATAAAATTAACCTGATCAAAAAATTACAATATGATAAAGTGAGCTGATTAGTAGTAATAACAGAAATAAAATTAAATAAGTGGTGTTATAGAAGAAGTTTTAAATTTTGAAAAGGGATATTATTATATCAAGAAATTTATATGTCCACAGCATGTGTATTGATGGTTGTATAGGTAGTAGGGAAATTATTGTTTGGATGTAGGTGAAAATTAAAAAATTTTATATAGATTGGAGTTAGGATAAAGTCAATCTGATAGTAGAAAATGTGATTCAGGAATGCAATTCTTATGGAAAAATTTTAATGAAATTGAGAAAATTCTTGTGACAAACTGGTGAATATGTAATTGATAATAAATAATTGTAGGAAAAACAGGTTGTCCAGTTGATACAAACTAAAATTTAATTAGTATAGAAAACAATAGGTGTAATGAATGAAATAGAATTAATAAAACAAAATTAAGAGAATGAATATTGTTATAATTTGATTAAAGAATGACTGATTTACTATAAGGTATACAGCCAATCCAGGGAACTACCCCTTTTTAGTTTATATAATTTTCTCCTCTTGCATTTCGTGTGCCATAATCATGCATCCCTATTATAGTTTCAGTATTTTCTTCGTTTTTACCTAATTTTGCGTTGAAATCTCCCATAATTATAGTATATTTTGTATCATTTTCATCAAATGCTGTTATCAGATCTTCGTAGAACATTTCAACTTCCTCTTCCTGATGTGATGTTGTGGGAGCATACACTTGTATTACCTTTATCTTAGTTTTATTATCTAGGTCTACTATAATATAAGCTACTCTATAAGAAACGCTTTTATATGTTCAAATGTATGGTGTGAGATACTTTTTGATAAGAAATCCTACTACACCATAGGTTTCGTCTATTTTCCCTGTATAGTACAGGCGATTTCCAGAGTTTAGCTGCATGCATTGTTCGCCTCTTCTTTTCACTTCTGACAGTCCTACAATATCCCACTTTATAGCCTAAGAGCTAGTGAACCCTCCGACTAACGGTATTCCTGTAAGGCTAGAAATTTGTATAGTGATAATTCATGGCACACCAAGGCTAAAAACCATAACCTGGCAGGCATCAGCCCTGCACATGTATCTACCAGGTGAATCGAAAAGGGCATAGTTTAGGGGTAAAATAAACTTTCTCCTGTAAGGTTTAAATTTAAGTATGTGTTTGAGTAAGTCATTTAGAAGAAATGTGTACAATGACAGGCGATTCTGAAGAGCATAAGACCTTGCCAAGCGAGGGGAAAGATTAGGGGTTTTTCCTAAAATTATTTTTTTTGCATCAAACAAATTTTTTTTAGGTTTTTTGAATCATTCCAAACAGAAAAGGTCTTTAGTGATTTTTCTCTTAGGTTAACAGTTTTTGTTATATAAGTGATTAAAAATTTTGAAAATTGCGGAATCGGCCATTTTAACCCTAAATCGGACATTTATCTAAAAATTTCAATGTTGCCAAGGTACGTAGATATTCTTTAAACATTGATTGATGAAATCCCGAAGAGTTTTTTGCAATAAAATATCGAAAACCCATTTGTTTTTTTAATTGCTAATCAAGCGGGCGCGACACTGTAGTATCCCTAATAGCACAAGGACGTCCAATGGACGTCCATTGGACGTCCTTCACGGACTTTAGGGACGTCCTTTGGACGTCCGTTTTCGTCCGAGGAACGTCCTTTATACGTCCTATTTTGGTCCAAATGTCGCGCTACCGAACGTCCATTGGACGTCCATCTAAGGTCCGAGGGGACGTATATTGGAACTTAATCGGACGCAAATTGGACCTTAATCGGACGTCCTAGGGGACGTAAATTGGACCTTAATCGGACGTAAATTGGACCTTAATCGGACATAAATTGGACCTTAATCGGACGTCCTAGGGGACGTAAATTGGACCTTAATCGGACGTAAATTGGACCTTAATCGGACGTAAATTGGACCTTAATCGGACATAAATTGGACCTTAATAGGACGTAAATTTGACCTTAATCGGACGTAAATTGGACCTTAATCGGACGTAAATTGGACCTTAATCGGACGTAAATTGGACCTTAATCGGACGTAAATTGGACTTTAATCGGACGTAAATGGGACCTTAAGCGGACGTAAATTGTACCTTAATCGGACGTAAATTGGACCTTAATCGGACGTCCTAGGGGACGTGAATTGGACCTTAATCGGACGTCCTAGGGGACGTGAATTGGACCTTAACAGGACGTCCAATTTTGGTCCAAAGGCCAAGTTGTTAAACGTCCAATGGAGGTCCACCTAACGTCGGAGGGGACGTTCGGTGGACGTCATTTGGGCATTCATAGGATGTCCCAGTTTGGTCCAATGTCTTGCTGCTGAACATCCATCTAACGTCCTGGAAGGTCATTCGGTGGACGTCTAGCGACGATATTTAGACCTGTGGAGAATGTATTGTGGGAAATAAAAAATATATTTTTTAAGGAACTTATATTTCATCTTATATCAAATTACAATTATTGGATATTACAGTATTTACATTAAATTACAATACACTTCTCCAAGAAATTAACGCACCACCTTAAATATGGGGTATATTTGATGTCTCGTATTTCCTAAACCTGTTGTCCCATCTAAGTGATGTTTTTATAATATTATAGCCTAGGCTATAGGTTACCTCCTTAAGCTTGTCATGCTGTAATATATGTATATTATATCATATCGCTCTCTATAGTAATGTGATATAATATATATTACAGTATAGCTCCCTGTGCATGACAAGCATAAGGAGGTAACATATTCTAGGGCCTAGGCTAGAATATTATAAAAAAAATCACTTAGATGCAACAACAGGTTTAGGAAATTCGAGACATCAAAAATGCCCAATTTTTAAGGTGGTGCGTAATGGGCTGTATATACAGGGTGTAACAAAAATACAGGTCATAAATTAAATCACATTATTCTGGGACCAAAAATAGTTCAAATGAACCTAACTTACCTTGTACAAATATGCACATAAAAAGTTACAGCCCTTTGAAATTACAAAATGAAAATGGATTTTTTCGATTATATCGAAAACTATTAGCGATTTTTTATTGAAAATGGACATGTGACATGTGGCATTATTATGGCAGGAATATCTTAAAGAAAAATTATGGTGAAATTTGTGCACCCCATAAAAATTTTATGGGGGTTTTGATCCCTTAAATCCTCCCAAACTTTTGTGTATGTTCCAATTCAATTTTATTATTGTGGTACCATTAGTTAAATTCAATATTTTTGTTTCTTAGTATTTTTCAGATAAGGCAGTTTTTATCGAGTTGCGACTTCTTTTTTAATATGTCCACGTAAAAATTTTATGGGGGTTTTGTTCCTTTAAACCCCCCAAATGTTGTATGTTCCAATTAAACTATTACTGAGGTACCATTAGTTAAACAGAGTGTTTTCAAAACTTTTTTGCCTCTTTGTATTTTTTCGATAAGGCACGTTTTATCGAGTCTGGCTTCTTTTTTAATATGGTTCAAAATATACCTAAAAATGTAAAGCATAAATAAGTTTGCATATTATTACCAAGTCTCCATAATCGTACTTAACCATATACAAATATGTGGTGGATTTGACAAATATTCACAATATTTCGATAAAAATTGACTTTTCGAAAAAGCAATAAGAGGCAAAAAAGTTTTTAAAACGTTGTTTAAATGGTAGGTACTACAATAATAATTAAATTGAAACGTGCACAAAAGCACATTGTTTTCGATACATTGGAAAAAATCACTTTTCATTTTGTAACTTCAAATGAGTGATAAAGGCACAGAGACTTAGATAACGAGGTCACATTGAAAGGATGCCAAAAACGAGGACTCCGAAAAGGGTACTAAACTACACTATAGCTTCAAGAAAGAGAAGAGGAAGACCGGAAAATAGATGGAAGCAAGAGGTCGAAAAAGATTTGGAAAGAATGGTGTTACAGGGTCAGAAAAGAAAAATGAATAAGAGGAAGGAATGGAGAAAAATCACATATCAAGCCAGAGAAGATCTCAGTACATAAAGAAACGTGAAAATGAAGAAAAAACAAACTTTTCAAGCCATGGGCCTCTAAGGCCCTTGGTGCTATTAATATATAACTTCAAAGGGCTGTAACTTTTCTTTTGTGCACATTTGTACTAAGGTAAGTTAGGTCCAATCAAACTATTTTTGGTCCCAGGATATGTGATTAAATTTATGACCTGTATTTTTGTTACACCCTGTATATATATAAAGGTTATATTTGGTTCTTGGGACATCAAAGTATATTTTTTAGACATTCCCTGGATATAGTCACTGATGTGACATACCTCCGATTTGTTTTTTCATGAGTTTTGTAAGAGAGACTAAAAACTTTTTTATGGTTACCTCCTGTTTTCATATATTTTTTGACATGTTTTGTAGTAAATTCAACTATCTATTTACTACAAGACATGTCAAAATTTACATGTGAAAGCAGGAGATGATCCTAAAAATGGTTTTTCGTCTCCTACAAAATTCATGAAAAATCAGATAGGAGAATTTGTACATTACAATTCTCTGATGTTTGGGAAAAAGGGCTTAAGTCAGAAATGCACATCGATAATGTTTTGATGATTTCTGGACCAGAAAAATCGGCTCTTTTTATTGGTACATACAGTTTACGTCTACAACAGTTTTTTGCTGGTCCAGAAATCATCAAAACATTAGCAATGTGCAATTCTGACTTACGCCCTTTTTGCCAAACATAAAAAAAGCAATCTGGTCATAACTGACCAATGAGCAATTTTAATTTAACCTAAATTACTAATGTTTCTTAAAATGAAGAGCTTACCCGATAGCGTCTCTGATCTAATCTAACAAGATCGTGCACTATTCTAACATACACAGCCACATCACGCACTATGCTCTGCTTTTCACTATCACCTATCACTCAAACTAGTTCAAAAGGCTTTGTCCTCTTCAATCTTCTAGTTTGCCCAGTAGTATCGAGGAGGATTTCCTCAATATTCTTGTACTTATTTAAGTTGTTTGTCGGGATTCCTGCTATCTTCTTGATGATTATATCCAGGTTCCATTCCTAGGTATTAATATTTGTTTATAAAGTAATAACTTATTATGCATGGACAATGTTGTTTCTTCCAATTAGCCAATACACTTTTTATATCTTTATTTTGGTTATATCTGGTTTTTTGTAGACCACTTTCAGCTGATTCTAAAAAAAATTAAAATGAACGGTAATTTTTCTATTCTTTACAATTAAAAATCAAAATATTTACAGGTAATACATGCATAAATGATTCGTTTCATAAAGAAAATTGAAAACGGATTTTATAATACTTACATAATTGTTTAAGAGATCCAGCCATAGCCAAAACTAGCATACTAAACAGTACAGTTGAGTACAGCAAAAAAAGCCACTAATTTCCATTTTTCACCCCCTTATCGATGCATTTTTTTCCAATCAAAATTTTTACTAAATTTTTAGGTTATCTTATGATGAAAATGAAATAATTGATGACTTGATGACCAATGACCACGCGACCCTACATAGATACTCGCGCGGCAAATTTGAAAATGAACGCAAATTGAATAGTAAATGGCCTCTCTTTAGAGTATGGAAAATTTTACCCCTCCAGGAGGACATTGTACTCTTTTCATAGAATATCTTGTGGTAACTTTCCAGCCATAATTTAATCAGATGTTCACGGAATAGAACTTTGATAGTAGAATTCCTGGAATGTTTTGTTGTTAGGGGAAACTTTTATTTTATTTATTCTTGAATATTTCCTGTTGTTAAACATTGTAACCAATAATTTACAAATAAGATTTTCATTACATTACATGAAATCAAAACATGTTTTGGATATTAAACTATCTAGTTTTATAATTGTAATAATTTAATATACAATTTTGAATTAAGATTTAATCTTTCGATCTAATCGATTTAAACTACAGTAAAACTTGTGTTACCGGCCCCCTGCCAACACCGGCCACCTGTACTAACGGCCAGTTTAAAAATTCCCCACACTAATTACAGTAAAACCTGTCAGTAACGGCCGCTAAAAATGAAAAAGCTATTGGCCGATATAGAAAGGTGACCGGTATTGCCAGTTTTTGTAGTCTAGATATAATTGGTTTGGGGAATTTTTAAACTGGCCGTTAGTACAGGTGGCCAGTAACACAGGTTGTACTGTATATCTAGGCTACAAAAACTGGCAATAACGACCACTTTTCTATATCGGCCAATAGTTCTTTCATTTTAGTGGCCGTTAGTGACAGGTTTGACTGTATTTCATTAACGTAAAGTTAACGCAAGTTAATATTTTATTGAATTATTTTGCTATTTGATCTCGTAATTGGTATAATGTGTCCAATATAAGCGTTCATAAAACGTCCGTATTTCGTCCAGTATGGACGTCCAAAGTCGGACGTCCAAAGGACGTCCATATTTATTCCGTCCGAAGGACGTCCATATTTATTCCTTCCGAAGGACGTCCAACATGGGACGTCCGTTTATAGTCCATGGACGTTAGGACCAAAAATGGACCTATTTTGGACGTCCAAATGACGTCGTGTGCTATTAGGGAATTGTCCGTATTTCGTCCAGTATATATACGTCCATATTTGTTCCATCCGAAGGACGTCCAACGTCGGACGTCCATTTTTATTCCGTCCGAAGAATGTTCAACGTCGGACGTCCAAAGGACGTCCATATTTATTCCTTCCGAAGGACGTCCAACGTCGGACGTCCATATTTATTCCTTCCGAAGGACGTCCAACGTCGGACGTCCAAAGGACGTCCATTTTTATTCCGTCCGAAGGACGTCCAACGTCGGACGTCCAAAGGACGTCCATATTTATTCCTTCCGAAGGACGTCCAACGTCGGACGTCCAAAGGACGTCCATTTTTATTCCGTCCGAAGGACGTCCAACGTCGGACGTCCAAAGGACGTCCATATTTATTCCTTCCGAAGGACGTCCAACATGGGACGTCCAAAGGACGTCCATTTATAGTCCATGGACGTTAGGACCAAAAATGGACCTATTTTGGACGTCCATTGGACGTCGTGTGCTATTAGGGATAAGTGAGGACGTTTGAGTTTACATAAATTCATTATCTTGAGAATGGCCACATTTCAAGAGAAATCTTTAGACAAGTCGATTTTTATATTTGAATTAGGACTTTTTGGCATATATATATAATACTAGTGACCTCATCCATCTGGGCGTGATGACGTAATCGATGATTTTTTTTAAATAAGAGTAGGGGTTGTGTGATAGCTCATTTGAAAGGTTATTTAATTCTCTATTCAGTAATATAAACATTAACATAATTATTTATACAGGTTGTCCAAAAAAAATGTTTCTTCTATTTGTCAAATTTAATCAAGGTTAATTTAATAAAAAAAAATTTTGTACACCCTGTATAAATAATTATGTTAATGTTTATATTAGTGAATAGAGAATTAAATAACCTTTCAAATCAGATATCACAGAACCCCTTCTCTCATTTAAATAAATCATCACGCCCAAATGGATGACGTCACTAGTATTATATATTTGCCAAAAAGTCCTTATTAAAAAATAAAAATCGACCTGTCTGAGGATTTCTCTTCAAATTTGCCCCTTCTCAAGATAATGAATTTATGCCAGCTCAAACGTCCTCACTTATACTACAATGTCGCGCCCGCTTGATTAGCATTTAAAAAACAAAGGGATTTCCGATACTGTATTGCAAAAAACTCTTTGGAATTTCATCAATCAATGTTTAAAGAATGTCTACCTACCTTGACAACATTGAAATTTTTAGTTAAATGTCCGATTTAGGGTTAAAAATGGCCGATTTCGCAATTTTCAAAATTTTTAATGGCTTATATAACAAAAACTATAACCTAAGAGAAAAATTACTAAAGACCTTTTCTGTTTGAAATGATTCAAAAAACCTAAAAAAAATTTGTTCGATGCAAAAAAAAATAATTTTAGGAAAACCCCTAATTTTCTCCTCGCCTGGCAAGGTCTTATGCTCTTCAAAATCGCCTGTCATTGTACACATTTCTTCTAAATGACTTACTCAAACACATACTTAAATTTAAACTTTACAGGAGAAAGTTTATTTTTCCCCTAAACTATGGACTTTTCGATTCACCTGGTAGATACACGTGCAGGGCCGATGCCTGCCAGGTCATGGTTTTTAGTCTTGGTGTGCTATGAATTATCACTATACAAATTTCTAGCCTTATAGGAAGACTGTTAGTTGGAGGGTTAACTAGCTCTTAGGCTATTATCTTGGATAGTTGTTCTTCTAATTCGTGTACTTTTTCATCTTTAGCCATCGATTGAATGTTGTATGTGGCTAGTATAGTAACTTTTTTTGTTTGGTCGTATCTATTTTGGCGCGTTTTGTGGAGCTTGTGCCTCCCACGAATTCGTGTACTTTTTCATCTTTAGCCATCGATTGAATGTTGTATGTGGCTAGTAGTAACTTTTTTTGTTTGGTCGTATCTATTTTGGCGCGTTTTGTTGAGCTTGTGCCTCCCCCAGAGTCCGAGAGTGTGACAGTTTTTCCGGTGTGGGAGTCTGAGCTGCTTGCTCTAACCACCTGGGGAACCATTCCGTATTGTTTCAAGTTCAACATGTTTTGTTTTGAGGGGTATATTGGTATTAAAACACCACGCTTGCCGGACGGGTTGGTGAGTGTTCGCAGTATCACAGCCGGTTAAATCAATATCAGATTTTCGATAAATTCGTCATCCTATCTCGTTTTTCCCCGATTTTCTGATTCCTTGTAATTATCGTCCATCTGGCCTTGCATAACATAAGTCGAATTTAGATTACGACGATTTGGTAAGATGGGCACGAGAACAACTCCGGAAATGGAGAGATCATGTCGAGAGAATGGATCCAGAAACAATGGGCAAAACACATAAACCCATTACAAAAATACCACTAGGAAGGCCCCCGAAAAGTTGTTGCGACAGCTACACATTAACATCACAAAAGCTGGGATGGTAGAATAAACAGGACTGCAAGAAGCAGAAGGAGATTATTGGATAAGAGAATGCCGAAACAAATCTACAAAAAAGATAACCTAAAAACAAGTTATAGAGACAATAGCAAATCATAAATGAAAAAACTTTGAAAGGAAACCCGTTTCCAGGATTTGACATTTGTTGTTAAATTGTTTATTACAAAATCAAGATTCGTTACTCTGTCAAACCATGATACTTTTTACATGCAACGGTAAGTCCTTATTTCAAAGACCGAAAGCTTATCCATTCCAGTTTTCATTAATGTCCAAATATCCGAACCATAAAGGAGAGTTGAATAAACGTAGTATATTAAAGCTGTTACACCAAAAAAAGTATCTGACATTTATAAATGATCCACTATTTCTAGCCGGACTTTTATATCATGTCAAGCATCTAGAGTTTGGTTAGGTTAACCAGCTACCAAAATATTTATTCTTTCTCATTTTCTCCAAAATTACCAGAGACCTTATCTTTCTTGAAAATGACCACAACTTCGTTTTGTGTTATAAACTATTATAAGGTTATCTGTTATAACAAATACATCTGTACATCGTATATGGTTACAAACCTCTCCATTAATAGTTACATTCGCTCTACCATCGTTCAAACATTGCCGTAAGCTAGATTCACTGTATAAATAAAGAGACGACGAAAAAAATACAGCCAGCAAAAGGTGCTGTATTTAAAAATCGATTTATTCCAGTTTTTTTATTCTAAATCCCTTTAGCATAAAGCAGTTTAAACGTATCTGTGATCCTTGAGCTAAGATTGCAATGTAAAAAATTAAACAAATTTCAAGAAAATAGACGGAACAATAAGTTTACAAGAATATAGCAAATATAACAACTGATTTCGTTGTAAATTATATAAAAATTCATGACCATTCCTTGGTACTAACTTAACAGCTTTCGTAATTATTTTGTAGTTCATCTCAAATCTACACACTTGTTTACGTGTTGACATAACTATAACCTTTCATATAACCTTTAATATCTTCCATTATCGAAAAATATTGTTTCCTAAAAGTCATGCACTTCATCTTAAAAATTGTATCTATGTCAAAGATATTTTGTCAACAAATTAACCTTTTTTTGAGACAGGTTCACGAAATTTAGATAGCAGGAACTATATAAAGAGTAAATTTACTCTTATAATATAATAAACTTATATTTGTATAGTTGGTTTTGGCAAAGGATAGACTGACAAAATGAACAAATTTTTAGTTAACTTCGGTTTGTTTGTTCTTGGTAAGTACCTACTTATTTTAAATTTGTGTCATTTATTAGTCATTAATTACTCTAACAAACCCATCTTCTTCTTAAGGTACCGGTGTATGTCATTATAGCCCTAATAGCGGCTTTGTATATTCCTGATTCAGCCTCAATGCCAATATTTTTATTACGACCTATTGTATTGTTTAGACAGCTATTTTTGTTGCTCTCGTTGTTTGTTTTATTACTGCTGCTTCAACATTACATAGCCTATGCGTCTTGAAACTTTATCTGTTGCTGGATATTTGTCACATCGGGTTTACATCTTAAGGCACGTATCCATTACGTTGGTGCTCCGTGCTCTGTGTAACTGCTCCAATAGATACGGCATGCGCTCCTCTACATATAAACCGCCACCTATTGGATCGCGGAAGGTGAGCGCCGCTCCGGGAGCACCCACGTATCCACTATGTGGAGCAGTTATACGGAACATGAGCACCAACGTAATGGATACGTGCCTCTATAGGTGTCTTTGATGTTATCATACTTTGATAAGATGTTAAATTAATGTAGGATTCGTTGTAAGTCTTCCTCGTGTGTGGCAACCAAAGCCACGTCAATTGCATAACACAAGATTTTAACTTTTACAATTTCTTTATTATCTCTTCCCTCTGCTTCTTCTGCTCAAATTCTCCACACTGTATTATTTGGATGCACCACTCGTCATTATTTATGACCAAACTTCCTGCCCGCAATTCCACTTCAGACAAGCTATGCGCTCTATGACGTCTCTGTCTCCTATCCTTCTTCATATTTCCTCGTTTCCGACGTCATTCATTCTTCATTCTTCTTTAGGCAACTATGAGTTTGGTTGTTGTGGTCTGGGAAAGTGTTTCAGCGCCGTAAGCCTACAGCCAGACAAGCGACAATTACGGCGCTGTAAGAGCGGTAAAATAAATTTCGAAACATGGGACTATATACATGCTATACTCACCGTGGGACACATTTTTAGAGTTGTTCTGAAGCTATTTCCTTGTGGCATTTTTATGATTAATTATTTATATGGGAAATAAGCCACAATTAAAATGAAAAAAATAATTTTATTAACGTTTCGACGCCCAAATCGGGTGCCGTTGTCAAAATACAAAATATTACTAAAATAAACTAAAGTGTTGTTGCTAAGCAAAAATAAACTAAGCAAAAATCCCAGGAACGCAACTCATAAATATTGGCAATATCATTTTAAAGTCTTCTACTTTAAAATGTATAATATATGTCTGAATTACCAATATAAATGAGTGAGATTAAATAAATTATTAGAAGAATTTTTTTTGCTTAGCAACAACACTTTAGTTTATTTTAGTAATATTTTGTATTTTGACAACGGCACCCGATTTGGGCGTCGAAACGTTAATAAAATTATTTTTTTCATTTTAATTGTGGCTTATTTCCCATATAAATAATTAAACATTTTTAGAGCTTCATTTTACTGCTCTTACAGCGCGGTTTTATTTGCAGCATAGTTTGACGTTTTATTTAGGTTTCTATAAACCTATAGGTTCCTTGTTCCTTTTACAAAGGTATGAAGGAAAAACAAAGACGAGATTCGGTATAGAGAGAAGAGAGATATATCGACAAATAAGATACGAGGTTAAACGAGTAAAAGAGGACTGAATGGAACAAAGATGTGAAATGGAAGAACTACAAAGAAAGCATGACGAGTTTAATATACATAAATAGCTTAAAGAAATTACCTACACTCAGAGAAAAAGAACTCCTCACTTTATGAGAAACCCCAAAGGTAAAATAATTCTCGACTTGGATGAAAAAAAGGAAGAATGGACTAAATATATAAAAGAGCTCTTCCTGGATACGAGGCCACCACTTGACACCACAAAGTATACGAATACTGGTCCTAGTATTTTAAAAGCGGAAGTAGAGAAAGCCATCAAACAGAGCAAAAATGGGAAATCTCCAGGCCCTGATCAAATACCATCAGACTGGCTCAAACTTCTGGATGACGACAATGTCTCACAACTAACAAACATTTATAACCATATATACGAGACTGGAATGATGCCACAGATATGGTTAGAGTCTACATTTATTCCACTCCCACAAAAACCTAATATATCATTATGTAAAGACTTAAGACTAATTATTCTCATGAGCCACTCTCTCAAGCTACTTCTTAAGATAATTCCTAATAGAATCAAGCAGAAATGTGAAGAGACAATGGGAAACAAACAATTCGGTTTCAGAGAAGGATTGAGAACAAGGGAAGCTTTGTTCTCAATGTTAACATTACTTCAACGATCATGGGAAGTACAGAAACCAATTTACGTCTGCTTTATAGATTTTGAGAAGGCGTTTGATAGAGTTCAACATGACAGGTTGTTTGAATATCTAGAAATCTTTTTGTTTGAACATCAATATTGGAATCAAGAAGCTTTTATTCTGGTAGACGGCACAGAAACAGACAAAATTTGCATTCAAAGAGGTGTCAGACAGGGTTGTGTGTTATCCCCAACTTTGTTTAACGTATACTCAGAAATAATTTTTAATGAAGCCTTGGAAGGACAATGTGGAGTTCAGTGGCAGCTGGTCAGAGGAGGCAAGGGAGGCTTAGCCTCCCCATAAATTTTTTACACACGCTACACTGTTTTGCTTACTTTGCTTCGCGTTAGAGATATCGCAAAAAGTTATTTGAACAAGTTGTTCCAAATAATATTCTAACCCCACATACCAAATTTCAGCACAAAATTCGCACTTTTAGTTTTTTCATTATTTGTAGTCGAGATCCTAAAATCGCAGAGGAGGCTGCTGGCCGGAAAATCTCACTTGCTAATGCTCCGCGTAGCCCAGCAGCGTTTAAGGATGGTTTGTGGAGACCCGGTCTCCTTAGAGCTGCACATCGCTTAACGCACACGCTGCCCGGAGATCGGGCAAGTGAGATTTTTCGGCCAGCAGCCTCCTCTGCGGATTTTAGGATCCTGACTACAAATAATGAAAAAACTAAAAGTGCGAATTTTGTGATGAAATTTGGTATGTGGGATTAGAATAATATTTGGAACAACTTGTTTAAATAACTTTTTCCGATATCTGTAATGCAAAGCAAAATATCGGTAATTTACCGTGTTTTTGCATTCGCAGAGTAAGCCGCTTTTAGAATTAAAAAAATTCAGTTGAGTATCTTAAACAATGTAAACCTTCAACCTGTATGGACTGCAAAACTTTAAATCTGTATTTATTTTGATATGCATATCTACTTACAGAGATAGAATTGTTAACAAATAAACGACATTGACTTTGATAATACACTTTTACAATTATACTAACTATTTTTAAAATGATATGATATTATGAAATAATTATGAATTATGATGATATTATAAAATGTAAATAAAAAATGGTTAAAAAATGGGACCTTAAATTAGATTTTTTTGGCGGATTTTTTTTGCTAGTACAAATTTGTCTAGATAATTTACAGTTAGGTATAGCCTCCCCTATTGAAAAAATCACGAGCCGCCACTGGTGGAGTTCGAATCGGGGAGAAACTATTAACAACATCGAGTAGTAGGCCGACTATGCTGGTGTGAACATCGATTTCGACAGTGGAAGCTTGTATTAAATTTAAATGTCTTTTTGCCGAGAAAAGTGTAGTTAATATTGCTATTAGTTAGAGGAAGCAATTTTTATTTTTATAAAAGTGCACAAAATTTTTGTAACTGCAAAAAGGAGTTAGAAATTTAATATCATTACGAATGCCTGTGCGTTGTTGCCAAATCGGTCTGTGAATTAAACAGAATGAGTAGAAATAGAAGCTCATCTACAACTGCTATACTGGATGAACAAAGTATTGAAGTTATTGTTAACAAGCTGACACCTATTTTATCCACCAAAGTAGAGGAACAATTAAATAAACTTGGTAACAAACTTGATAAACTAGAAAAAACATTAAATGAAGTAAGTACAAAACTGTCAACATTAGAAACTTCCGTAAATTCTAATAAATTGGAAATCATATTTACAAAAGCTAAAATAGAAGATATAGAACAGAAGTTCAGAGCAAGTAGTATTAGCATTATGGGTCTCAAAGAAGAAGAGGGTGAAAATTTATTATCGAAAGTGATGACCGTTTTTAATGACACCATGAGTATTAAATGTTCACCGTGGGAAATATATAATGTTTTTAGAATAGGCAAAAAAGAAGGAGGTAAACCGAGATCAATTATTGTTGAACTTGTATCATTTCTAAAAAAGAAAGAGCTACTTTCAGGCCGTAAAGCGCTCAAAAATTCTAATATATTTGTTAACGAAAACTTAACATCTAAATGTTATCAACTTTTACGTGCTGCTATATATGGCAATCAAGCAGCTTGGTCTAGGAACGGAAGAATATATACAAGACAGGACAACAATGTTGTGCAGATCAAAGACTTAATTGATTTAAGTTGAAGTGGTAGGAAGCGCTTGGTCACAAAAACTTGTAAAGTATTTTGTTCTTTTTATGTTAACAGTAAAATGTTTATAATGTGGCTTTGTAAACGATTAGTTTCCAATTACTTTAAAATATTTTAGTCTATTAGAATTTCATGTATTATTTCTGTTGTCAAGCTAAATTAATTAATTTCTGAGTTAATGGGAATCATAAAAAAGTATTGTCAGTTTAATCAAGTTATTTTCTTATCCAAGAATACGTATTAAAATATATTTTTTTTTATTTAATTGGTATAATAGTCTAGTTGATTTTTATTTTATGGGTTCGCTAAAAGCCGTAAAATTTTTTTTTTTTTTGTTTTTCTTTTTTGGGTTCTTTGTTTTTATATTAGAATACTGAGATTACTCGTTTAATAAATAAACAGAGATTTACGTAGTATGTATTATTAAGATTTATTGACACTTTCTTTTAGTATAGTTCGTATTTTTTTTTGTTTATTTTTTATATACTTTTATAATCTACATTATTTAGGCATATCTTATTAAATTGAAAGGCTTGCACTGTGAGATCCTTGTGGATACCTATTACCTTTTATATTTCTTTGTACAAAACGTATACATACATATAGACATATTGATTCTATCTTAACGTTATTAAACTTTCTTAATTTTTATTTTTTTTTCCTCTTTTTAAGTGTTACTAGTTTAATTTAATTTAAAATGTCTATAACTACGTATTACCAAAATTGTAGGGGTCTGCGTACCAAGACAGCAGAATTTATCCAAAATTTACATTCAGAGTCTTACGATTTTATTTTATTAACAGAGACATGGTTAGCTAATGATATACAGGATGGAGAGTTATTTAATAAAAATTACGTTGTATACAGAAAGGACACGAATTTAAAAATTACAGGTAAAACAAGAGGAGGCGGGGTTCTTATAGCAGTAAGTAGAAAATTTAGTTCTCCGGAAATTCAGGTAGACACTCCTCTAGAAACCTTATTTGTAAACGTTAAGGTGTTTGGAAATACTATTACATTAAACCCTACATATATTCCTCCAGCATCTAAATTAGTTGTGTACCACGAGTATGCTAATTTATTTGAACGATTGGATCAGTTTGTTGACAACAGTACATATATTTTATTGGCGGGTGATTATAATATACCACAAATAAATGGTATAAACTACCACTTTAATGATCGAAATGAAGTAGAAAATATAATTTAAAATTTAATATTGTCGTATAATTTAAAATCATATAATAATGTCGTAAATATTGATAATAGGACACTAGATTTGATCATGAGTAATTTTTGTATCAAAGTCGAAGAAAGCATATCACCATTAGTAAAAATAGATATAAGACATCCTTCATTGGAAATAGAATTTAGTATGAAGAAAAGTAGTTTTAACAAATGTAATAATTTAGAAAGTAGATATAATTTTAATAAAGCAAATTTTAAGCTTATTTATGAATTGTTAAGGGACTTTAATTGGGAATTATTAGGTCAGTTTGAAAATGTTAATGAGTGTGTGTCGTATTTTTATCAAATATTATATAATATTCTAGATATAACGGTACCAAAATTTAATATAAAACCAAAAAACTGCAAAATATTTCCGCCTTGGTTTAATAGTGATATTATAAGTGATTTAAAAGTAAAAGAGTTTTATAGGCGCAGAAGAAATCAATCAGAAGATTTTCAGGTAAAATACAGTGAAAAAAGAAAGGAAATTAAATTAAAAATTACAAATGCATATAATGCTTATCTTGGAGATATACAGGGTAATATAAAACGAAGCCCGACACTTTTTTGGAATTTTGTAAAAAATAATAGGCAAACCAGCAATTCCGATGGTACTTTTCAGGTTGAGAATAGGGACGTATCCGATCCTAAAATTATAACAGGCGAGTTCGCTGATTACTTTTCTTCGGTCTATGATAATGATTCCTCGTATAATAAAGATGTAATTACCGAAAAAATGCGTGAATTACCCCTACAATTTTTTGATAATATTCATTTTGAGACGATTAGCACTACTGATTTAGAAAAAGCGTTTTATAAATTGAAACCGAAAAGGTCTTCTGGCCCTGACAATATTCCTTGTTATATTTTTAAAGGATGCAGGGATTGTTTGATGTACCCATTGATGGTAATATTTAATAAATCATTAAGCTCCGGTGTTTATGCAAACGAATTTAAACAAACCAAGATTGCGTTAATATTTAAAAATGGTGATAAAAAATATGTCAAAAATTATAGACCAATTGCGGTCCTAAATTGTATAGCTAAAATTTTTGAATTCATTTTACATGATAAGTTGTACAACAGTTTTAAACATTTGATCTCAGCTGAACAACACGGCTTCTGTAAAAGAAGATCAGTTGAAACAAATCTCTTGACATTCGTTAATAAAGTAAGGGAGAATATAGACAATAAAATACAGGTAGATTGTATATATACAGACTTTGCAAAAGCTTTTGATAAAGTAAGTCACGACAGTTTATTATGTAAATTAAATTACTATGGAATTAGCGAACATTTATTAAATTTTTTTATCTCGTATCTAAGATTACGAACTCACGTAGTATCATATAAAAGTGAATTGTCACACATATTTTTAAGTGGATCAGGAGTTCCTCAGGGATCTAATTTGGGACCACTCCTTTTTTCAATATTTATAAACGATTTACCTTCACAAGTAACATCCGATTGCTTGTTATACGCAGACGACTTCAAACTATTTCGTAAAATTGAAAACATAAATGATTACTTAGAGCTTCAAAATGATATAGATAATATTTGTGAGTGGTCCTTACGGAATAAGTTGTTATTTAACTTATCAAAATGTAAATTATTAACATTTAACGCAAATAAAAACCCTTATCATTATATATATTTTTTGCAAAATTCACAGTTAGAAAGAGTGACTTCTGTATGTGACCTCGGCATTTGTTTTCAAAATGATTTGAAATTTAATCAGCACATAAATAATATTGCTAAAAAATCGCACCAGTTACTAGGTTTTTTAAAGAGGACAACATATGCATTTACAAACACTGAAATAATACAATATTTATATTTTTCTCTAGTGCGTAGTAAATTTGAATTTGCTAATGTAATATGGAATCCTACACGGCTAAATTTAAACCGTTCTATAGAAGTAGTCCAAAACAAATTTTTAAAATATTTGTACTTTAAAAAACATAGAACCAATCCCGAATATGCTTCATATGATCCTATCAGAAAAGAATTTGGTATAATAAAACTTGAGTATATAAGAAGAGTTTTTGCCATTACGTTTCTTTTTAAAATATTGAATTATTTAATCGATAGCTCCTATCTTATGTCTCAAATAAACCTTTATGTAAAACCACGTAGTATACGCCCTCGTCAACAGACTTTTTGGTAAATGATGATAGACCGATAACTCGACTATGTCATATACACAATGACTTCTTTTTTTCTGTAAATATATTTGACACAAATCTACCAAAATTGAAGCGTGAAATCAAAGGGATATACACTAATGATTAAATGTTGTCACATTAGTACCTCACTCTTAATATTATCACATACTTAAGTTGAATATTTTATTTTAAGTTTGTGTTAACATCTATATATACTTTCAAAAACAAAACATCAAAAACCAACCAAATATGTAGGTAAATACTTGCTGTCTTGGTGGGCTCCTTATGCACGAATAGGTATACGCAGGTTATTTTTGTTCTTGATACAAATGCACTTTTTTTGTTTTTTTTTTATTGTTAAGCGTTTTTTTGTTTTTTGTTTTTTTATATGTATACGTTTACACCTTATAATATTTATAATATTTAAGTTCTTTACGTTTTCTCTTTTTTTTTGTTATTTGATTTCAATATAATCGTTGTAATAATGTATAGAAACATGTAATTAGGCTTTGCCTGTTTGTTTCTTAAATAAATAAATAAATAAATAAATAAATATGCAGACGAGACCGCGATCATGGCTGAAAATATCGAAGATCTTCAACTCCTTATAAATCGAGTCACTAGAGAATGCTCCAATAACGGACTTACCATAAATGCAACAAAGACAAAGTTACTTGTGGTTAGTAAACTAGACGCTGACATCAGTGATACTCAGTTCGGGTTTCGAAACGGGCTTGGAACAAAGGAAGCACTATTTGCACTTAATATCATGTGCCAAAGATGCCTGGATGTTAACCAGGATATGTATATATGTGCTTTATTGACTACAACAAGGCGTTCGATAAAGTTCGCCACGAACACCTGATGAGACTTTTGGTAGAGAAAAACTTGGATAAAAGGGACCTCAGAATTATTTTCAATATTTACTATAACCAGAAGGCGAATATTAGAGTAGAACGGGAAACAACCGAGGAACTCGAGATCAAAAAAGGCGTAAGGCAGGGATGCATACTTTCACCAACCTTGTTTAACTTATATTCAGAAGATATTATAAACAGAGCCCTTGCTGACCAAGATATAGGAGTTAAAATAAATGGCACTTTAATAAACAATTTGAGATACGCTGATGACACAGTATTAATAGCAGAAACCCCGGAAGATCTCCAAACACTGATAAACAGAATAGTAGAGTGCAGCGAAAAGTTCGGTTTATCACTTAACATCAAAAAAACAAAAATAATGATGGTGTCGAAATCTCCACAAAATTTTTCTGACGTAACCGTACATGATCAAAGAATTGAGCGTGTTAGAAAATATAATTACCTGGGAACTGTGATTAATGAAAACAACGACAACTCTGAAGAAATCAAGATCAGAATAGAAAAAGCTAGAGCTACTTTTACCAAAATGAAAACAGTTTTATGCGGAAGAGAGCTAAGTTTAAATCTTAAAATTCGCCTGATGAGATGTTACGTGCTGTCAGTTCTTTTCTATGGAATGGAAGCTTGGACACTGAAAAAGATCGATACAAGGAAAATAGAAGCATTCGAGATGTGGATGTACCGCAGGATACTGAGAATATCGTGGACAGATAGAGTGACAAACATGGAAGTGTTGCGAAGGATGCAGAAAGAAAAAGAACTTGCGCTTACTATTAAAAAGCGCAAACTGCAATACTTGGGACATATAATGAGGGGACAAAAGTACCAGCTACTACAATTAATTATTCAGGGAAAAATAATAGGTAAAAGATCCATTGGCAGAAGAAAACATTCATGGTTGAAGAATTTAAGAGATTGGTACAAGTGCAGCAGCTGCCAATTATTTAGATCTACGGTATCAAAAATACGCATAGCCTTGATGATAGCCAAACTTCGGAACGAGGACGGCACCTGAAGAAGAAGTAAACAAGATGTCGGCCCTATGCAACTAATTGTCAGTGATGAATCAATAACAAAAGTTAACCATTTTAAATACCTAGGATGTTGGATAAACGAGACACTAAACCCGGATGAAGAAATTAAAATTCGTATAGAAATTGCAGGATGAGCATTTATGAAACTTAAATCTATTCTGAGCAACTCTCAGCTGAACTTACAACTAAGAATCAAGTTCCTAAAATGTTATGTGTATCCTGTATTACTATATGGATGTGAAACCTGGATCATGAAGGTTAACATGATGAACAAATTAGAAGCCTTTGAGATGTGGTCGTATCGTAGAATGCTCAGAATATCTTGGGTTCAACGCACTTCAAACAGAGAAGTCTTAAACAGAGTAGGTCAAGGCAAAGGTGACTTAATGAAGATGATAAAAAAGAGAAAACTTGAATATCTGGGGTATATAATGAGAGGTAGCATATACAGGATGCTGCAGTTAATACTCAATGGAAAGATCGACGTTAAAAGAGGAATTGGTCGAAAGAAATATTCATGGCTCCGAAACCTTCGTCAATGGACTGGCTTATCATCAGATCAATTGTTACATGCCGCACAAGATCGAGAATGATATCGGCAAATTGTTATGGAAGCTACCCACGCCTAAATTTGGGCACGGTACTTAAAGAAGAATAAGAAGAATCATTTAAGATTCAACATCAGCGCACGGAAAACGCGTTACAAGATTGCAGCTTTAATTTTAAATATTTTCTCGAGATATTTGGCACACACATCCGTAATAGGGTAAAGAATGGCGGTATAGAGCCCACTTTGAGAAATATGTTAGTATGTGGAAATTACTCTATAATTAAATAAAATATTTAAAAAACAAGTCTCTACCGCCATTAACAATAACAAAAAAATACACTTTCTTCAAATAAACTTTTTTTAATATAAATAATGAATAACTAAAAATCGATTATTTATCTATAACAAAAAATCGAACTTGAATGACTTGGCAACATTTAGCGCACCTATGAGAATAATAATTATTGTTATCACAATATTGTGCCTTTGTTTTGATAGTATAGTGTCACTGTCACTGTCGTACTGCCGACGCACTATTGCCGCACTGTTAAAAGTTCTCAGAACTTAAAAAAAAATTATTGACGCGCTGATGTAGCCTTTGAATTAGGTGATGATGCTGATGGGCAAATTAATCGCTTCTTTCTCAGTATATTTTGTGTTAATTTTCTAATTTATTATTTTAAGCCTTTTCATACATTTACTTTATCGTACTACATACGTAGTATAATAGATAAAGTTATAGGATCATGCAAAAAAAATTTTCAGATTTAACTTTTTTTCGACGTTTTGAGTCCCCCTGAGTCTAAAAAGCAAATAAAAAAACGCTGGACGGAAGGGCCGCCCGAGAACTTTATCGTACCGATATATTATCGTTATCGTACTAGATACTAGAATTCTATAAAAATAACAAAGTTACTCGTTATTTTGATAATGTAGAAACAACTTGTATACTTGAAAATATTTTATGGTTCTACGCATCATTAATTCCTGCACTTGAGAAAATGTTCGATACCATATTTCGGGGACACACTATAAATAGAGGTATAGATTATTGCATAAATCAATAGAATATTATGGTAGGGGAGCCCAAGCGGGGATTTTTGCAGTTACTCAAGCGCGTCAGATTATTACATGGGAAGAAACCTTGTACCCTGAAAATGTACCTCTACCATATATTGGCTCTTAATGCAGGGGAGTTCGTTAAGGAAGGGCCGAAAAAAAATATATCCTTAGAAAAACTCGAAATCGTCAGATTAAGATAAGCTAAGTTAAGTAGATGTAAAACAGTGTATATTTCAAAAATCTGACGATTTGACCGGGCGTAAGGAAATGGCTGAGTTGAAAAGTTTCACAAGAAAAAAGAGAATATTTCGCGAAATGAATGACAGATCGAAAAACTAAAAAATACGTACTCAATATTTTTCAAAAATCTATCGAATGGTACCAAACACGACTTCTCACGGAGAGGGGTGGAGGGTAAATTTAATATTTTACATACGAATCCCGCGATATTTCGCGAAATGAACATCAGATAGAAAAACTAAAAATACACTTATTCTATTTTTTTGAAAAATATATCGAATGGCACCAAACACGAACCCCCACGGAGGTGGGGTGGGGGTTACTTTAAAATCTTAAATGGAGCCCCAATTTTTTATTGCAAATTTTTATTCGAAACATTTTTTCGAATTATGGATAGATGGCGTTATAATCTAAAAAAACAATTGTTGGAAGTGGAAAATTAAATTTAAAATGGAGAAGTCCCCACTAAAATGGAAAACTTTACTTAACTTTTTTTGGTTTTAGGACCTACTCTTCACAACGCAATAGGTCCCCAAAGCGCTCGAGTGACTGCACATTAAGCATACTTTGCTCCCGTACCATTATAGTCATAGTTTCATTTCAAATTAGTTCATTTTTCTGAGAAATTAATAGTTTACAATATTTGCATTTCATTCTATTTCTATTACGCCAGTCAATGCGCGAGATTAAGAACAAGATATTACCTCCGAATTCTATCCTACTGCATGGATTTTATTGAAATTTTGGGAGTAGCCCAATCTCCTAATTCAAAGTCTATCCTATATACTATGGCGCTTTTATCATGGGGGCGGTTCCCACTACTTCTCGGGGGTGGAACATTTTTATTTTCGAATTACATGGAGAAAAAAAAAAGATTTTTAAGAAAATTTAAAAATGCATTCTATAATTTGATCACATTTTTTACAAAAACCATTCATTTTAAACCCGTTCAACTTTTTGAAAGTAGAAATAACACTGTATTAAAAGGTATTGCAGAAGAAAAACAATGCATTTAAATTCTGGTGGATAAGGGGTTAAATGTATGTACTTCTCATTTTTCCTTAAAGTAGAGTAGTCATATATTTTTTTGCACCATATCTCGCTTAGTTTGAATGTAACCGACATTTAACGGTGCCCGTTTTAAAAGCCTTTTCAAACACTACAAAAGGCGTTGGTAGCATTATCCACCTAGAACCTACCGTTCCTCTGTTATTTCAAGTTGAATACACCAATTTGAGCATGCACCAAAAAACAAACTCTTTTCACCTACCATATCTCTTTTTGTATTATAAATAGAACATTTACGAAGGAACGAATCTCTTTGTTATTTATAATCTAAAAAAATGTTTTATATAGTGTTTTTAGTTCGATATATAGTTTTTAAGGTATTCACAAAAAAAACGTCCGAAAAGGTGTCATTTTTCAATGAAAGTGGCCAATTTTCAACTACGCATAATTCAAAAAGTATTGAGTTCTCAAAAAAAAGTATAGACCAGTTTTTGCTTAGAAATAGGTTCTCTAGCCACTTCCGTGCTTATTTTGACCAACAAATTTTCCATCCCCTTGAAGGGGTGGAAACCGCCCCAAGATAAAAGCGCCATCGTATATAGGGTAGATTTTGTTTCTTGACCTATTTCCTACTTACTGTGAAAATATCAAGTACATCGATGTAGTAGGATGGAATTCGGAGCCAAATACCCTCATTGACTGCCCTATAATACCTAATAATGCTTTGCTACTATCGCGTGAGAGGGGACACACACAAGATTATAGCACAATTTCTATTTACTGTAACTTTTCGAGTTTTTTTTAAGCTACAGCAACGAATTTTATGTCATTGGAAAGGTAATTTTGCATTCTTTCAAAATATTTAAAAATATAGTATCTAAAAAATTAGGAGTTTTTTTTTCATTTCCGGTTCAACCGGAAGCCATATTTTAGGTAAAATGTATTGTGGTAATAGGTAATAAAGTACTATATATGCCTGCCAAATTTAAAATTTTAGTTTCTATTACAGAGAAAGTTACGGGCACTCGAATATTTTTTTATAAAAAATTCATAACTCTCCTCCTATGGGGAGTTAAGAAATATGACTAACGTTATTCAATTTAGCGATAGGATATCAAAAATATCTCAAAAAGTAAAGAAATTCCTTGTAGCGATTTTTGAGAAAATCTAGTTCAAAGTTATGTCAAATTTTGACCCCTTAAATATAGGCAACCCATAACTTTTTCTGAAAAACGATAATATTCTTCTTATAGCCCCATCTTTAGGCTATATAACGACTTTTTTAAGTTAAACTTATCTTAAACAAGTCTTTAGATAGGTAGGGAAATGTGTCGGGAAATGTGGCGGCCATGTTGGCCGCCATTTTGAATTTGGAAATGTCAAATTCCGTATTTCTATTTACCTATCGATGAGCTAACTTTAAGTTAAATTTCATTCGTTTTGGTCAAAATTTGCAAAAATGGGCCCTACATAACCCCCCTATTTCGGCCCCCCTTTAAGATGTTTTTTTTTAAAGCTTAGTTTCTCGACAAAATTTTCTTAAACTTACTCATACCCAATTTCATCGAAATCGGTCCGGTAGTTTTTGCTGGGTGGTGGCGACATACGTACATACGTACGTACGTACATACATACGTACGTACATACTTCCGACATGTTTTTTTATTTGCTTTTTAGACTCATGGGGTCTCAAAACGTCGAAAAAAAGTGAAATTTGAAAAAAATTTTTGCACGATCCTATAACTTTTATTATACATACCTACTATATTATGTATGTAGTACGATAAAGTAATATCTATTATACAATTATACTATACTACGTATGTAGTACGATAAAGTAAAAACATGTCGGAAGTATGTACATACGTATGTCGCCACCGCCCAGTAAAAACTACTGGACCGATTTCGATAAAATTCGGTATGAGTGAGTTTAAGAGAATTTTGTCGAGAAACTAAGCTTTTAAAAAAAATCTCTCAAAGGAGGGCCGAAATAGGGGGTTTATTTAGGGCCCATTTTCGCAAATTTCGACCGAAACGAATGAAATTTAACTCAAAGTTAGCGCATCGATAGGTAAATAGAAATACGGAATTTGACATTTCCAAATTCAAAATAGCGGCCAGTATGGCCGACCGCCCACCCGACACATTTCCCTACCTATCTAAAAACTTGTTTAGGATAAGTTTATTTTGAAAAATATTTGTATAGCCTAAAAATGGGGCTATAAGAATAATATTATCCTTTTTCAGAAAAAGTTATGGGTTGCCTATATTTAAGGGGTCAAAATTTGATATAAATTTGAACTAGATTTTCTCAAAAATAACTCCAAGTAATTTGTTTATTTATTGATATATTTTTGATATCCTATCGCTAAATTGAATAACATTAGTCACATTTCTTAACTCCCCATAGAACGAGAGTTATGAATTTTTTTTTTAAATATTGGAGTGCCCGTAACTTTCTCTGTAATACAAACTGAAATTTGAAATTGGGCATACATATATAGTACTTTATTATCTATTACCACAATACATTTTACCTAAAATATGGCTTCCGGTTGAACCGGAAATGAAAAAAAAAATCCAAATTTTTTAAATACGCCTTATATATTTTTAAATATTTCGAAATAATGCAAAATTACCTTTCCAATGACATAAAACTCGTTGCTGTAGCTTAAAAACTCGAAAAGTTACAGTAAATAGAAATTTTGCTATAATCTTGTGTGTGCCCTCTCTCACGCGATCATAGCAGAGCATTATTATAGGGCAGTCAATGAGGGTATTTGACTCCGAATTCCATCCTACTACATCGATGTACTTGATATTTTCACAGTAAGTAGGGAATAGCTCAAGAAACAAGATCTACCCTATATACTATGACGCTTTTATCTTGGGGCGATTCCCACCCCTTCAAGGGGGTGGAAAATTTGTTGGTCAAAATAAGCACGGAAGTGGCTAGAGAACCTATTTCTAAGCAAAACATGGTCTATACTTTTTTTGAGAACTCAATACTTTTTGAGTTATGCGTAGTTGAAAATTGGCCATTTTCATCGAAAAATGACACCTTTTCGGACGGTTTTTTGTGAATACCTTAAAAACTATGCATCGAACTAAAAACACTATATAAAACATTTTTTAGATTATATATAACAAAGAGATTCGTTCCTTCGTAAATCTTCTATTTATAATACAAAAGAGATATGGTAGGTAAAAAGAGTTTGTTTTTTGGTGCATGCTCAAATTGGTGTTTTTAACTTGAAATATCAGAGGAACGGTAGGTTTTAGGTGTATAATGCTACCAACGCCTTTTGTAGTTTTTGAAAAGGCCTTTAAAGCGAGAACCGTTAAATGTCGGTTACATTCAAACTAAGCGAGATATGGTGCAAAAAAAAATATATGACTAATGTACTTTAAGGAAAAATGAGAAGTACATACATTTAACCCCTCATCCACCAGAAATTAAATGCATTGTTTTTCTTCTGCAATACCTTTTAATATAGTGTTATTTCTAGTTTCAAAAAGTTGGACGGGTTTAAAATGAAAGGTTTTTGAAAAAAAAATAAGATCAAATTATAGAGCGCATTTTTAAATTTTCTTAAAATTCTTCCTTTTTCTCCATGTAATTCGAAAATTAAAATGTTCTACCACCGAGAAGTGGTGGAAACAGCCCCCATGATAAAAGCGCCATAGTATATAGGATTTTGAATAGGATATATATATATATATATATATATATATATATATATATATATAGGACTTTGAATTAGGAGATAGGGCTACTCCCAAAATTTTATTAAAATCCATGCAGTAGGATAGAATTCGGATGTAATATATTGTTCTTAGTCTCGCGCATTAACTGGCGTAATAAAAACAGAATGAAATGCAAATATTGTAAACTATTAATTTCTCAGAAAAATGAACTAATTTAAAATGAAAGTATGACTAATATTCTATTGATTTATGCAATAATCTATGGTGTGTCCCCGAAATATGGCATCGAACATTTTCTCAAATGCAGGAATTAATGATGCGTAGAACCATAAAATATTTTCAAGTATACAAGGTGTTTCTAAAATATCAAAATAACGAGTAACTTTGTTATTTTTACAGAATGCCAGTATCTAGTACGATAACGATAATAGATCGGTACGATAAAGTTCTCGAGCGGCCCTTCCGTCCAGCGTTTTTTCTTTATTGTTAGGTTTTTTAAGGGATTAACTTTAAAATTGTCATCAGAATCATTACCTTGGATGAGTAACTTGATCTATTTTATTTACGTTCTTTATTATTAAACATGTATTTATAAAAATATTCTCTTCTTGCAGCTGCAAGCTGTGTAGTTTGCGCACCAAACGATGGTGGAAAACCTAGAGGAGTGGTCGAGGAAGCAGATCTGCAAATTGCTGAACTAGTCAAACCATACATCGGCGAACGTAGAGTGGTATCCAAAGCACTGCAAAAGTATCTTAAAGATTCCGATTATCAAGTAATAAAAGATCTTACTCGTGAATTCGACAAACACAAGGACAAGTGCGCAGATATCGAAAAGAAAATGAATGTAAGTAATTCTTTGTTCGTTGTTCGTGAAAATACCTACAAATTGTTATCAGAAATATTTTGTTCGGCATTCGCCAAACCTTTTAACCAATGATTTCAAAATTCAAAATTTCATTAATTTGGGTTTAGAAACAATCATGCAACCAACAGGTCCATAGAATCACTGAGCACACAGAAAAATCACTAATAGAAAAAAGCGTATGTTTTCTAGTTCAAATTTTCTACTACAAAGATGCGTATGATTTAAAATAACTCTTAATCTCATCATCAATCAGCCAATCGTATCCACTGCTGGACATAGGCCTCCCTCAGTTCTTTCCAGTGTTCTCTACACTGGACCTCTTGTAGCCAGTTTACCTATATTCTTTTGATGTCATCGGTCCATCTATTCGGTGGTCGTCCTCGGCTTCTTTTATTGTTTCTGGGCCTCCATTCTATGATTCATCTTGTTCACCGCCCATTTCGTGTTCTAGCTAAGTGCCCTGCCCAGTTCCACTTAAGCGTCGTGATTCTTTCGATGACGTCTTGAACTCCTGATCATTTCCTGATTTGTTGGTTTGTTATGTGATCTCGAAGGCTCACGTTCAGCATTGCACGTTCCATGGCTCGTTGTGTAACTCTGAGTTTATTCGCGGATTTTTGCGTCAATGTTAAAGGCTCCATAAGTTTGCATGGGCAAAAAGCATTGGTCATAAACCTTTTGCTTGAGAAGTGGACTTTTTAGAATATGGCTTAATTTGCCAAATGCTGCCCATGTCTCTGCTTATTTTGATTTGGTATGCTAGATATTTGCAAGTGTCTCTTTGTTGTATGGTATTATTGTCAATAGTTATATTTCCACTCATTACGATATTTGTCATACGTTTAGTTTTCTCAAAGTGTATTTTTAATCCTCCTCCCTCAGACAGAGTTCTAAGCGAATGTATCACAGAAACTGTATCTTGCAAGTTGTCTGCGATTAATATATCATCTGCAAACCTCAAATTAATGATTTAATCTTTCTCTATCTATATTGATGCCCATAACTTACCATTGAGTATTCTTAACTTATTCTTACTCCTCGACCTAAGCTAAATTTTTATGTTTATTCGTGTAGCCGTATAGTTGATGTACTGTCCTCATATATGTTTTTGATTAGTGATGTGTACCTGTAATCTTTTTGTCCCAGAAATTTTGTCAATGATAAAACGAAGAAAACTCGAATATCTGGGCCACCTGATGAGAGGACGTAAATACGCATTACTTCAAAAAATACTCACGGACAAAAATATTGCATATTTTATCTTCAATCGTTATTATTTGTTTATTTTTTATCTTTGAAATGTTAAGTATTTTTTTCTTTATTTATTTATCTATTTATTTTATTTATTTTTTGATGTATTTTTATTTATTAGAGATAAATAAATGGTTAAACATAGTCTTTATAACCGAATATGAAAAAATAATGTCACAAATTAACAAACATTGCATAGTATGAAAAGTGTGCTTTGGCGACTTGACAATTCTTGTTTTGTTGAAATGTCAATTAGAATATGTCAGTTGGAGAGTTTTATTTTTCGATTCTGCAATTTTCTTGCTGATATGCCACATTTAAGCGAGTTAGTGACTGTTAGAATTGTTACTTTAAGAAATGAGGGCTACAGACAAGAAGATATTGCGTGGATAGCGGATATTCATCAGTCGACTGTTTCGCGTATAGTAAAGCGAAACAATGAGACTGGAGAATACAAACGGCGACCTGGTCAAGGACGAAAAAAGATGTACAACGCCAAGAGATGGCCAATATTTAAGACTTAAATCTTTGCGAAATCGTACATTGACAGCTCCCCATCTCAAAAATGAATTACTGATCACAAGACAAGTTAATGTAAGAGTCAAAATTGTGACTAGAAGACTTAAAGAGGTTGGTTTGAATCCAAAACGGCCTGTCAGTGTTTCACTTCTTCTACCACGGCATAAACCTCAAAGGTTGCACTTTGCAAAAGCCCACGTTAACTGGAACGAACATCAATGGGAAAGAGTTCTTTTCACAGATGAAACGAGGATACAATTATGGAAGCCAGATGGACGTGATCGAGTATACAGAGGGTCTGGGGAACGTTTCGCAGAATGTAATCTTGTACAAAATATTAGCTTTGGTGGAGGTTCTATAATGCTATGGGGTGGCATTAGTTGGGAGAGTCGTACGGAGCTTATTGAGGTGAATATTCGAATGAATGATGACTGGTACATACGGAACATCCTTAAAGAGCATGTTTTTCCTTATGCCGGCTTCATTGGGTATGATAACTTTGTGCTAATGCATGATAATTCCCGTGTACACACCACAGGAACAGTCATATAACATCTTGATGATGTTGAGGTTGAGGCTCTAGACTGGCCACCAATAAGCCCTGATGCAAATCCCATAGAACATGTATGGAACATCCTACAAAAACGTATACGAGCAAGAAATCCAGCTCCAAACCCAATTGCAGAATTAAGAATTCTTGCACAGGAAGACTGGAATCGACTTCTGCAAGAAACCATCCAAAATATTCTGCGGAGCATGCCTAGAAGTACGCAGGCAATCATTAGAACTAGAGGAGGAAATACTAGGTACTAAATTGTTACAATGTTGCCGTAAAAAATTGTTATGTTGTCGTTATTGTTTCTCTTTCTAATTAAATGTTATACGCAAAATCAGACTATTTTATTAATTTCTCTACAAATTAGTTGTGACTCTGCAATATGAAAGTTAGTTGACAATAAATATACGTAGGATAGTCCAGCTCAACTGATTTAGCAATAAAGAGTATAAAATTTTTTAAAAGGAAAAAGTTATACTTCAAAAACAAAATATGCAATATTTTTGTTTAATAATGCAAGGAAAATAGAAGGAAAACGCAATCCAGGCCGTAGAAGAATGCCATGGTTGCGGAATTTGAGAGAGTGGTTTGGCTGCACCACTAATGAACTTTTTAGGTCAGCTGTTAACAAGGTCAAGATAGCCTTGATGATTTCCAATCTCCGTTAGGAGTGACACAAGAAGAAGAAGACCTGTAATCGATTCGGATTTGCTTTAGGGCTTCCAGTACTGTTTCAAACTCTACAGAATCAAAAGCTTTCTCGTAATCGACAAATGCAAGAACCAGTGGTATATTGTACTCGATGTATTTTTCAATTAAAATCTTTTTGGTATGCAAATGGTCATTTATGTCGTAAATTATGGTGCAATAACCCCAGAGGTCAGCGATCGCAATCAGCAGTTTTACCTTTTATATTCAGTATTTTGATTTTATATAAAAGTAATAACATTGTAATTAATTTCAGTTATTTTCGATTAATTAAAAGTGAAGTATATATTTTTTTTCTCTGATTTTGGCCTTGGTTTAGAACTAGAACCTTTAGCCACGTAATTGTATAACTTATCACTAAGTCAGGGGAGTAATGTGTAGTGTGTGTGGTAAGAGCTCAGTAATGTTAATGTAATAAGAGCTATATATATATATATATATATATATATATTTACATATATATATATATATATATATATATATATATATATATATATATATATATGTTAATATAATGTAATAAGAGCTAAGTAATGCTCAGTGGTAAGAGCGCCTGCCTTTGGATCGAAAAAATCCGAAAGGTTGTGGGTTCGAATCTCACCAGGGTCAGAAATTTTTTCATTTATTATAAATTAATAAATGAATATGGTTTCTGTCCTTGTGGGATCGGTAATCACCGGAGGGACCGCAGACGTTCGGATACAATTAGCGTCTCTTTGCAAAGACAATGACGTCGACTTTGCAAAGTAACATGAAGTATACTTGTAAAAGTTAATAAAGGTCATTTTAAAAAGTACCTTAGTGAGTTTAAACCTTTAAGTGGCACAGTGCAGTAGGAAAAGTGGGAGAGTCCTTTAGCAGATCCTCGTCGTTTCTAAACGTTTACCCGCTACGAACCAACTTCCAGGGAAAACCATAGTAGTTCTACCCCAGAAGTGTACGTAAGGCCAGTGTCAAAGTGTAAAAATCCATTTATATGCCGAAAGACGATAAGAAGAAATCAGAAAAGAAGCCAGTTCCTTCGAAAAGAAATGCACCAAAGCATAATCTTCTATCTGTAAGCAAATTTAATATTTTTTCTAATCCTAATTTAATTGCTTCACAAATTTCATCGCCTAAATTTAGTAATTCTCTTGCAACTATTAGTGAATCGATTGTCGAACCTGGTGCTGCTTCTATTTCGCAAAATAACTCAGTTGCTCAATTCCTGCTGGCTAGTCAATTAGATACTATGGCCGTGGCATTCGCTCCCGCTCTTGTTTTTGATGTCAATGAACATCTATCTGTCGTACCTGATTACGATCAAAATCAAAAAATTGAAAGTCAGCCAACAAGTTCTCTATATCAACAAGACAAGAACACAGACGGTACCCAGCATTCTACAGAAGAAAACCCAATACTCGGAATTCCAATCAGCGAAAGACCATTGAATTGTTACAACAATCAAATCATATTCAAATTGGTAAACTACAATCCTGCAAAACCTATAACAGAACAGTGCTTCGTAACAAAGAAAAGAATGCACGTCCAACTCGTTAAAAGCGACCAAAAAAATGATATTTTCAACTTCTTCAAAAATTACGTTGATACAAAAAAGAAATACGCCATCCTATTCGAAACTGATGAACTCTACCAGACTGTCTGCAACATACTTCGTGAAACATTCAAGAATTCTGCATTTGATCTTGTCAAATGCAACAACCTCTTAGAAGATATAAACAGTACAGAGAGACAAAAAGCCATCGTACAAGACTATCACCAAGGAAAAACAAACCATAGAGGAATTAACGAAACAGAAATTCAAATCAGAAAACACTATTATTGGCCAACGTTGAAAAAGGACATAGAAGAATATATTAATCTCTGCGATACTTGTCAAACAAACAAATACGACAGAAATCCCGAAAAACCGAAATTTATGTTAACCCCAACACCAACGAAACCACTGGAAATTGTTCACGTAGACACATTCCAAGCAGCAGGACAAAAATTCCTTACCATCATCGACGCATTTTCAAAATACGGACAAGCATACCCAATAGAAGGATCAAACGCTATCAACATTTTAAACGCATTCCTGTTATTCATCACACATCATGGACTACCACATATGATAATTTCGGACAGTGGAACCGAATTTAAAAATGGACTCGTTCAGGAATTCGTGGACACTCACAAGATTCTAATCCACTACACAACACCTGATACCCCGCAATCTAATGGAATGGTGGAGCGATTTCACTCCACAATCATAGAGCATCTTCGAAAATTAAAAGAAAAAAAGAAAACACTTAACATAAAAGACCAGATGCTTTACGCCATTATGGCATACAACAACTCTATCCACTCAGCTACCAAAGAGAAGCCCATCAACGTTCTCAATGGCCACATATATGCCCAAGATCCATTCGACATTGACATTAACAGAACACTTATAAATAATTACACACAGGAGCACAGACTGAAAACAAAAGAGATGTATAAAGAAAGAAATAAGAAATTACAAGAGAGCAAACAGAAAAATATTAAAAAATTTAACGAAAAACGACACTCACCTATAACATATAAACCAAGCACGAAAATCTACACTCGAAAAACAGTAAAACGAAACAAATTGCTCCCCAGATTTTCATCCAAAATAGTCAAAAATAACAATCCTGTTACTATTGATACCCAAGATACTACGGTGCACAAGAAGAACATTAAACATCAACCACCAATGAAAACTAACCCCAAAAATACTTTAAAGATGTATCTCAGTAACAGCCCAAGAAGTGAAGATCCAGGACCTTCGAGACAATCCAGGGATCCTTCCTGTTAAGATCGGAGAAGCCAGAATCCAAACTAGCACTCACGATTTCATCCACTATTTCCAATTAGAACCAATAGCACAAGAAATCGAAATATTAGAATCTCAATATCAAACTACAACCATAGCTATAGAAAATGGACTCAGCAAACCGTACTTCGACAGTCTACAGAACTTCGACCAAACATTGCAATATCTCCTCACAACAGCCCAAGAGAAACTCGACTCAATTTATCCAGCAACCAGAAATAAAAGAGGTCTTATCAATGGCTTAGGAAGTATTATAAAATCCACATCAGGGAACTTAGATCAAGAAGATGCAGTAAGATATGATGCTGCAATTCAGACACTTGAACTTAATCAACAAAATATTATTAGCAACATCAACAACCAATTAAGCCTTAATAAGAAAATAATGAACAACTATAATGAGACAGTAACGTTGCTAACCCACAATCAAGAGATAATAGCAGCAGAAACCAACAGAATCACAACGGATTTAAATCAATTCGTATTTGATTTCAACCACTACATGCAAGTTCGAAACGTTCTAGACCAGATGAATTTAGCCTTACAAACTATCATACAAATATTAGATGACTTACAGACAGCAATTACGTTTGCAAAAATCAAAACTCTTCACAATGGACTTATAAAACCAGACAAAATCAGATGGACCATCCAGAAGATGCTAGAACATCACCCAGCTTCTAAGCTACCATACCTCCAAGAAGAAGATCTGATGAAATACTACGAGATAGTAGAAGTAGATGGTTACTATTCCAACCATTCTCTAGTCTTTATCTTACATTTCCCCATTCTTCATTCCAAAGTATTTACATATTTTCATTTATATTCACTTCCAACCATCAACAATACAATAATTATCCCACCTGGGCCATATTTAGTTTCTAATCCGGAACTTTTTCAATGCATGGACCTACCATGCAGAAAAAACGAATTGAAGAAATTCATCTGTCCAGAGCAGTGATTCCCAACCGGGGGGCGATCGCCCCCCTGGGGGCGATAAAGCAAAGGGGGCGATATGTGGGGCAATAGAGAAAAGGGGGCGATATGGGGGGCAATAGAGAAAAGGGGGCGATATGGGGGACAATAGAGAAAAGGAGTCGATCAGCATCCGAGAAACAAGAAATGGGTAATTGAGAAAAAATACAATATGTACTTTCGATCGGATATACACAGGATAATAAAAGGTAAATATGAACCAATGCAGGTAATAACCAAACATCTCGTCTAGTAACAGAGGGCTATTAATCATCATACAATTTAATTCTACAGGTAAGTAATACATTATAATAAATTCTGCCTTTTCCTTTGATCGAGCGTTCGTATTGTGCGAACATCCACACAAAAGAAAAAGAGATACTAGTGGGATAAGAATGATGAGAGTAGCCTGCTGATCTGACGACCCTGCTGATCTGACTCGAACAATAAGCGAACGGCCGAAGTTGTGGTCGTCTTGTCATAAATGCAGTAAATAAAATTAAAGCAAAACCAAAGAATAATCGAATATTTCGTACACTCTGTGAAGAAAATGATGAGATATTTAATACATTACTACTACATATGGAAGTCCACCGGCTTTTTAAAGGTAATTGCTTACGACAGCTCTTCAGTCTCATGGATATTGTTATTGAATTTTTTAATACTACTGACCTCACACTGAGTACAGCCCAACAAGATAAGCGAAATGACATCACTTACTTATCAGATTTTGAAAAATTAAATGAAACGAACCTGCAACTACAACGAAAGAACATAAATATGGCCAAATCGAAGGGAGTAGTCGGAGCGTTCATTGACAAACTATCTATTTTTTAAGAAAATATACAGACAAGAGATCTCACTAAATTCCCAACTTGAAATCTTCTTGTAGTGATTCTCAGGATCTTCAAACATATTGCCTTGTCCTTCAAACATTGAAAGAAGATCTGCAGTCCCGATTCCAAGATTTGACTAGTCTGAAAACGCAAACTTGGTTTATCGATCCTTTCAGCGTGGACGTTGCAAAGCCACGTTTCGGGTTCGGGAGTGTGGGTATGAAAGATTTTGGCCGCGGATAAAAGAAGTGTATCCAATCTTGTGAAATGCAATCAAATTACTGTTATTAGCATTCTCCACAACATATCTAAGAGAGAAATGTTTTAGTTCTCTAGGTATATTGAAAAACAAACAAAGAAATAGGCTCGATATAATCGAAAGAGGGGATTTGAGGTTGCTATTAACCAACATTGAGCCAGACAAAATTATGTGAGCCAGCCAAAAATTATTGAGGGACGCCAGGCCCAAATGCGAAATAACCAATTATTACTAACCATTTATCATTTTACGAAATGTAAAAATAATTTAATAATAAAATGCTATGGGAACCAGGGAGACTTTTTACGCTTAACATCCTATTTCAAAAATGCCGTGACCAAAGAAAAGATGTATTTGCATGTCTCGTGGACTTCCAACAGGCATTCGATAAAGTACAGCATATAAAATTAATGCAAATATTGAAAAATATCGGAATAGATGACAAGGATATTAGTGTCATTAAAAATTTGTACTGGAATCAAACTGCTATCGTAAAAATTGGGATAAATACACCGATGAAATCTCCATACAACGAGGAGTCAGACAAGGGTGCATTTTGTCGCCAACATTGTTCAACGTTTACTCGGACCAGTTATTAAAAAGGCACTTGAGAGACAGCCATATGGAATAAAAATCAACGGGGAACTACTTAATGTGATTAGATATGCAGACGATACAGTAATTTAGTCAGATACTATTGAAAGTCTCCAAATTCTGCTTGGTCGTATTCACGAGGTAGATGAGGAAATGGGCATTAAAATAAAATAAACTCAAACAAAACCAAATTTTTAGTGTTTAGTCGTGACTCACATCCCGATGCGAAGCTTCAATTAAACGGAGTCCAAGTTGAGAAAGTTCACAAAATGACATATTTGGGAACTGTGATAACGGACCAACTAGATCCAGACTAGAGATAAAACGTAGAAGAGAAATGACTAAAACTACTTTTATGAAAATGAAGTCATTTCTTTGCAATAATCATCTCAGTTTAGAACTAAGACAAAGAATGGTTAAGTGCTATGTTTGGTCTGTACTTTTGTATAGTGCAGAAGTATGGACACTAAAAGTATTGATCATGAACAAAATTGAAGCATTGGAAATGTGGATTTATAGACGAATGCTGAAGATACCTTGGACAGCAAGGAAAAATAATGAGGAAGTACTAAGGAGGGTCAACAAAGATAGAGAACTGCTAAAGACTGTTAAACATCGAAAAATGTCTTATCTAGGACATATAGTGAGGGGAAGTCGATATAAAATATTACAACTGATCCTTAAAGGAAAAATAGAGGGTTAAAAAGAGGGTCTTAGTTAAAAAACATACGAGAATGGACTCAGATACCAAATGCAGGACAATTATTCCATATTGCAGAAGATCGAGAAGCCTTTGCAATGGTGATCGCCAACTTCGGATAATTCTGATATGGCACGTGAAGAAGAAGAAGAAGAAGAAGAAGAATAAGAAAAATAAATAAATATTGTACTGATTAATTACTTTTGTTTTGATTTAATTGGTGGGGGGGGGGGGGGCGATTATAGTATTCACAACTGGTGAAACCTGTCTAAGGGGGCGATCAAGGGAAAAAGGTTGGGAACCACTGGTCCAGAGAAGTTCCCTCAAGAAAATACAGACACCGATGACTGCATAAATCAATTCCTAAAATTATCCAACGACGCCGCTCAATGTCAAAACGTGCCGATCACAATTAGCACAACAATTATCCAAAAAGTATCTGAAGCCCACTATATTGCTGTTTTTCCAAAAGCTACTAAAATTTCCACCCACAGTTCTACTTCCAAAATTGAAGTACTAGAAGGAACATTCCTGATAGAACTACCCTCAGGATGCGAGTTCAGAACCAACAACGAAGTTTACATCAACTCCAAAGCAGCAGTAAAAGAAGAACCTTTAACCCTGCCAAAGATCCAAATTAAATTCCAAGGAGAAGATCCAACAGTGAAGCCTCTAAAGTTAGACAGAATCCAATTAGATGAAATGCATAAACTCTCAACCGAAGAAGAAAGACTCCAACCCGTGTCCCTAACAACAATGGACCATTATCATCTGTGGACACCACCAATATATTTCCTGGCAATTGCCCTTATCATTCTCCTGGTTTACAAATTACGAGAGTTATGGAAAAAGAAGAAAATGGAAGAAGACGAAGAAGAAGAGGATGTAGCCGATCCGGATTCAGTTTTGTTCATCCCTCACAAAACTTCTCAAGGGGATGGAGAAATTATGGTGCAATATCCCCAGAGGTCAGCGATCGCAATCAGCAGTTTTACCTTTTATATTCAGCATTTAGATTTTATATAAAAGTAATATCATTGTAATTAATTTCAGTTATTTTCGATCAATTAAAAGTGAAGTATATTTGTAAAAGTTAATAAAGGGTCTTTTTAAAAAGTACAGTGAGTTTAAACCTTTAAGTCGTATTTTGCTCTGAAACAAGTTTAGGTGCTGATAGAAAACAAGTTTAGGTGTTAGTCTCTTCATTCAGATTTTCATAAAAAAATTGTAGATATATGTGTCAAGAGGCTGATGGGTCTATAATTTTCTAATTTAGTAATAAATTTTTTCGTGTAACAAGACTATCACTGCATTGTTCCAGTCTTTTGGGATCATACCCACATGTAAGCATTTATTAAACAATTCGCTTACAGATTTTAATAGGATTTCTCCTCCTATTTTTATTGCCTCAATAATGAGTCTATCCTCACGAGGCGATCGATTGTTATCCATTTCTTCCTTTAGTGCTGCTCCTACTTCTGCCACTGTAGTGGGTAAAAGTACTTCAGATCCCTGATTTATGAGAGTCCTTACTCGTGTCGGGAAATTGTCTTGTGGTCTTTGGCTGGTACAGAGGTCTTTATAAAACTCTCTAGTTATTTTCAGAATGTTCTGTTTGTCTGTTGTTGCCTTTTCGTCTTTGTCTCTCAGCTTATTTATTTCTTTTTTACTTTGTGTGAGTTCTCTCTTAATTAACTCTTAATTTACTATAGCAATATTTCTTCTCATCCTATTTTATTAATAATTGTAAACAAACTTACAGGATACCATCGACGACCTCGCCAACTGCATTGAAGATATCACCATTGGTGATAGTACCGTCTGCGCTACCGCCCAACGTGCCATTGAAAAATGCGCCAAGCCAGTCATTGAATTAGTTAGCGGATGTTTGCCAGATGAATCCAAAGAACTTCCCGCCTTAGCTGAGGGAGTTGTTCTTGCTATTTGGAAACAAGCTTGCGCTTCTACAGTAGAACAAGTATTGGGTAAGTTGTTTCTTGAAACTTTGAAATTTTTGGGAAAGAGATAATTGTAAATAGGTAGGGTATATTATGCCTCAATATCTTAGTTCTTGAGGAAATAATTAGAAAAACCAAGGTAATTGTTCATATAAATACCAAAAGAGTACAAGTTACTGCATATGCAAATGCTGTAGCTATTTTAGTAATAGTAGCAAGCAGCGACTAATGAAAAAGTTCAAGGAAACTTTTCCTGAAGCTCGAAAAAGAGGGCTTAAAATAAACGAAACAAAAACGAAGTACATCACCGTCAAAAGAATACCTGACAATGAAAATAATATCCAATAGACAACTATACCATCGAACGTGTGAATCTTTTCACGTATCTGTGTATAAAAATCAATCAGAAGAATTCCGTAATAGCTATTTGTATAACAAGGGAGGAAAGTGTAACTTTTCCTCCCGAGAATGAAGTTTACTGCCCGACGCGTAGCGGAGGGCAGTAATCATTCAAGGGAGGAAAAGACACTTTACTCCCATGTTATACATATGGTTTTTCCACCTTCCTCAAATAACAAGTCATTTTTTCATTTTTACTTAATTTATTTATGTAACTAACCAACAAAATTTATTAGAACTAAAACTAACAAGTATGTACAATATAACTGTCAACTGTCAAATATAAGTCAAATTATTAATGTAAACATTGTTAAATCAAAATAACAATTTACTGTTTTTTACCATTCTGCAAAATACAGGGTGTTTTATAAATAAACGTTAAAATGTATAGATACTTCGTAATAGAAAATAGATATTGTACAGGGCGTCAATAAGTTATATTTCATGAATGAAATACCATGACGTCACTTTTACTTTTCCTCCCTAGGGAGGAAAAATATTTTCCTCCCTAGGGAGGAAAAGTACAGCTTTGCTCCCTATAATCAGGTCTGGAAAAGTATACTTTCGGAAGAGGTAGGTGGAAAACATTTTTTCGTTTATTCCGTATAGACCAGGAAGGATCTGTTTTTGGGTTGATGTGAGAGGTGTAGCATTCGGATTTTTGCGGACTAAGTTAGGTGATAACTTCGTTCATAATAAATATGCCCGGAACATTAATAAAAAAATAAAATATTTAAAAATTTCGTTTTTTTTCTACTTTCTTTGCATATAACTTTAAAACGATTCATTTTGTAACAAAGTCGTATAGGAATAAAACAAAGATAATTAAATTTTCTATCAGATACGATTGGTTAAAAATGTCTTAATTTAACACCCTTGCAATCTAAACTTTTTTTTTAAATTAAATTTTTTTAAAATTTTGCACAACAAAAACTAGAACATACAAAGATTTGTCAATTTTTTTACATATAAAGAAGTACTCCATCTATCTAATGCACTTTACAGAATTGAAATCGGATTATTTAAGCAGCCTCAGCAATGTTTTAAAGTTATAAACTATTTTTTTGGCTTATAAACAAATTAGTGCTGTGTCCAGGAGGGGGTGCTACGGGCTCCTTTATTTAAATGGACTTACCCAAGTTTTTTTATGTATTTTGACCCGTAGAACACGAATTTTTTGGGTAACAGTTGATCCGGATGTCGATAAGATTGTTATAAACAAAGAACTTGAGGAATTACATAACATCGATTTTTTGTAAAATAAAACAGTTTTTTGTATTTCACAACCGCAGTTTTGGTTAACATCCTGAAGAGCCGTAAACTGCAGTAGTTGGGACATATAATGAGAAATCAAGGCAGATACGAGCTGCTCCAATGAATTTTGCAAGGTAAAATTAAAGGAAAAAGGGCCCCATAACGAAGAAGAATATCCTGGCTTGGTATAACCTGAGAGCATGGTATAGAAAGACCTCAACACAATTATTCCGTATAGCAACCAACAAAATAATCATAGCCAGAGTGATCGCCAACGTTCGGAACGGACAACCACCTTAAGAAGAAGATGCCATCATGATAATATCCACACTTGGCACCTGATGTGAAAATCAAAAACCACTTAAAAATTTTAAAAACTACTTTAAACTTAGCGAATAATTATTATTCAATATGTGTAACTTAAAATAAAGAAGAAAAAACATACAAAATTATCATTTTTACTTATTTTAGAATTATTCAATCCATGCCAATGGAAGAGTTTCTCAAGTCTTGAAAAAATCGAATCCTGCAAAGCTGTCCCCACTGAAGTTGAAAGCTGGGATCACAGTAAACAGCTTCCTACCACTGAAAACATTTGCACGTGAGTATATTTTTTTTACTTTATAATTGTAAATTTTCTTCCATCCATCCATCCAAGTCATGAGAAGAGTCAACAAAAGACTGGAAATATTGGAACCCATCAAGACACGAAAGCTGCAGTACCTGGGGCATGTTATGCGTAATGAGAGATACAACATACTTCAGTTGATTATACAGGGGAAAATCCAGGGCAAGAGAAGTGTAGGAAGGAGACGAATCTCGTGGTTGCGTAACTTAAGGGAATGGTACGGATGCACATCAACCGAACTATTCAGAGCAGCAGCATCTAAGATCAGAATAGCCATGATGATTGCCAACCTCCGTCGCGGAGATGGCACGTGAAGAAGAAGAAAAGATCCACCCAATGGTACTACAGGCCAAACCGGGCATTGGCCTCCTTCAGCAAGCTTCTCCAATCATCTCGATTTACTGCTGTTCTTTTCCATGAACGCGTTTTTAGGAGGTTTGGGTATCCTCATCTACTTCGTCTTCCCCTCTCATTGTTGGTCTTCCAACAGGTGTTTTTACTTGTATTCTTGCATTTAGTAATTTTCTGGGGATTATATTCTCATGCATGCGGACCACGTGCCCTGCCCATCGTAATCTTTGCAGTTCAGTGTCTTGTGCTAGAGTTGGTTCGCTACTGTATTGTTCGCATATTTCTTTGTTGTTTTTTTTTTAGAAAATTTTAAAACCTGAAAATTAATAGTCACGACGTAAGGAAATTTTAAATTCGTTTAATAAAAAAATAGTTGATATCTATTGGATGACTTGTAATTATTGTTGTTATAAGCAGAATATCTGTGTGTGTGTTCACAAAGAGGGGATGGCATTAGATAAACTTTTTGCCACAGATATTTGAAAGTTGAAGATTGAAGATGTCATATTAAATTTTTATTTTAGAATCTTTAAGAAATTGTATGATAATATCATTAATAGTTTTGGTATTGAAGCTTAGTAGATGTGAAATATTCAGCGGTAAACTTACATTCCGCTCCTGAAGTCTAGCAATTAGTGCTTTCGTATGGTTTTTATTAAGTTCACAATTAAAGATTATATGATTTAAATCTGCAGTAGAGTAGTTATCACATGAACAGAGAGAGTTGATACGCATTCCTATTTTAGCTAAATGTGCAGGAAAATTGCCATGGTTTAATCTTAAGCGACTTAGGGATGTGGAATAAAATCGGGTAACGTGATAATCAAATATATGTGGGATATTTTGCGGAAGTTGTGGGTGTATGTTAGTGTATGGATTCCTCGAAGTTTGTACAAACTTAAGCCAAATAGTTTCCCATTTTTTTCTTAATTTTTTATGCAATTCGGGAATGTAATCGCTGGAGATTGTTAAATCTACTATTTCATTTAAAGTTGCTGAATTCTTTGCCATTTCATCCACTATCTCATTTTCTTTGATTCCGGCATGTCCTTTGTATCTGTATGTGCAAAATTATAAGTGGTAGTCTAATATACATAAAATAAATTAAATAAGCAAAAAGGGAGTGAAGGTTTCCGAGAAGCTTCCGTATACTATTTACCGATACTATTTAAAATTAATATCTGTGGCATAAGTATTAAGTCGACAGAACCAAAAATGCAATAGAATTGAAATCGATCTTGAAGAGAAATAAGTATACTAGTCCCCAGTACACCATCCTTTTTTGAAAATGAGTACAAAAATCTGAAACATTGTTTATGGGCTCGTTTTGTTGCGTGCACTATGGTACCAAATTCAAAAATAAGGAAAAATAGCAAATTTCGTTTTTTATAAGTTTGGGTCATTTTTTTTTTGTCGGCTGCTTACTTTTTAATGAACACGTTTTATTTGAAAGTTAAAAAAATTAAAATTACAACTTTTTTAATCGCAAAACATAAACTGTCATAATTAACATATTTACGTTGTCGGACTAAAGAAACGTGGCTGTAAATTTGTCGGACAAGAGATCGAGAATCTTATGTAATTAATTATAAGTACCTACTTTCATTAGAAAATAAAAAGTTTATAATAATAAAACTGTACTCCGCTAGAGTGACATCTTCCGGGTGTCGGACTCGACGATCGCTCCCTCTTTTTTGTCCGACAAAAATAATTTTTTATTTTAACGTATAATGTTTTGACTAAAATTAAAAATTATAGTTTTGCAATAACAATACATACATAATCGCACTGGAGCTACCAATTTAGGTGTTGTGCGTGCGGGAACGCCTCCAACCTGCACTCTGAAAATTTTTAGAAAGTGATAGACTTGCTCAAAAGAAGCAGTTAAGACCATTTTTAAGACTTTTATAGCCATTTTCAAAAAAAAGGACGATGTACTGGGGACTATTCACTGTACTCTAGAGAAGGAAATCTTTGAGGAATATGTGGGGAGGAAACTGCATGAAGAATATTAAAAATTAAGTCTTGAAATGCATACCTACACAAAAACTATTGTCTTCTAATAGTAGTTGACCAGTAAACATCCTAATAGAATAAAGAAATAGTAACTCTTAATGTCTATAGATACTTAGTGAGTTACATTTGATATAACAGGAAACACGACAGAAAAGTCAGACAATGAATAACACTCATAATAACAATTTCCAACTCAAGCGGAATATGAAAAAGTTCTGATATTGGAAAATAACAAAAATGTAACATACAAGTAGTCTAAGCTATGGTTCAAATACAGACAGAATCCTCGAAAACAACAGAAGAAAATTCGAGGCAACAAAAATTAATAGATTTGGACAATCTTTGACCATATATCCAGAAAGAGCAGCATTTGAAACAAAATTCTTTAATAATAAACAATGAGTGCTAGAGATGTGTGGAAGGTCCATAGAAATAAGTATATATTTTAGTAGAAAATTATATCTTTGTGACAGAAGAGACCAATACTAAATCGTATAATATATTTCATGGTATAGAAGCAGAAGATGCAGGATTTGATACAAATCCTCAAAACAGAAAACAATACAGACACCGACACAGCAAATCATAGCATCTATAAAAATATTAAAATTAACACTTAGACTGTCACCGTAGTGAAAAAAAAGTTCCTTTCAGTCGGGAATATTTTCATCCTGCAATATTTACATACAATCGAGAATCAATATTGTTGATTCTCGTGGCTGTAGGATCAAATTGCCCGTGCATCACGGTATGCTTCTAATTGCAGTCAACCTGTTAAGAATTTCTAACAGCAGTTCTTTTACGAACTCTCTGTAATATTATCAGTAGTCGAGAATTTGTTTAAACTATGTTTGCTAACCAAAAAAATGTTTTGATTTCAGACTCTTGCCCAAAATCAAGAAATGTTCCTCCGACTTCCACGGACAGTACTGCAAGAACCCAGTCACTCTTAGCTCTTTCGCCAAATTCCACAAAGCCATTGAAACCGAGACTGAAAAAATTTGCCACGACCCTGTCAAAAACGAAGTCGCTTAATTTATGAATGTTAATTTTTGTTAAATAAATTTTATACTCATCTTTTTATCACTTTATATTTTATTTAAAACAAATTTTTAGCCAGCTTTACTTGTTTTTTGAATAAATAAACTTAGATTAATTGCTAAGAGTTGCACTACGAAGGGACATACACATATAATTACAATATGGTTTACAATTTTGTTGCATCTACACTCAAAAAATTTGCAATTCTTTGTTGCTGGTATAATGGCATCTTTCGAAATAGACTCTTCGAAAGCCAGGTTTAACTGGGAGTGATATTACTGAAAGGAAGCCAGCGAATTAATTATGCTGCTGCTTGTGCTACACAAATATCCCTGGTCAACATATTTGAATCATATGGTCTATCAATGCACGTTGATTCTCCTACAAGGATTACAAAAACTTCAACTACCATTATTGATTATATTGTCTCAGATTTCTCACCCCGTGATGTCTGCGCTACAACTGTTAATGCGGGACTATCTGATCATGAAGCGGTTTATACGAAGTTTAACATCTTTAGCAAGTCCTCCTCGGAAACTCGACGTTTAGGCAGGATTTTTTCCGGTCGGAACTTTCGTAAATTCCAAAATTTATGCTTAACCTCTGAGTGGCACTTTCCTTCTATGGACGTCGATTATAATTTCAGTGATTTTTTGAATAAGCTTGTCTGTATCTTCAATAAAGCATTTCCTTTAATCACAATTAAGCAAAAACATCGCAAACCCTGGACTACCAAAGGTGTCCGCATATCAGCCAAAAACATGCGTTCAGTACTGTATATCAAGAAATTTACTACCAACGTCTCTGTTACGGAATATATCACCAAGTACAGGGCAATTTATTTAAAACTTATAAAATCGGTTAAAAAATTGTACTATTAAAATCGTCTCAGAAGCTCTAAGGCACAAATCGTCTCAGAAGCACATCAAAGAAACATGAAACGTAAATTACGTTTCATGGAAATAAAACAGTGCTAAACAAATATACGTCTGGCCATTTATGAAACTCTCCGAAAATAAAAATGTGTCATGAGCATGAATCACACTCGTTTCATTGGTAGGCGGACTTTGAGATTTGTTTAGCAGTGTTTTAGTTTCATGAAACATGTTTTTCGTTTCATGTTTCATGTTTTTCGTTTCATGTTTCTTTGGTGTGCGGCTCGGCTAAAAGTGTTGCAAAAGAAACTTGGTCCATAATAAACGATCTTCGTAATAAAACTCACACAGCTCAAACATTTTCCCTTCCAGACCCAGAAAATCTAAATGAATACTTTGTTAATGTGAGTAAAAATATAACATCAATTATTGTGTCACAACAAGATTCCATTTTCTATCTCCCTAATTCAAGAAAGGTTTCGAATTCATTCTTTATAAGACCGGTTGATAAATCTGAACTGATCCAAACAATCAATAGTATCAAAAGCAAATTGCTGTAGTACCGATGGACTATCCATAAAAATTTTCTCAAATCTCCCAGACAATGTGTTGGGAGTCCTCATCTTTCTAATTATTGATTCTTTTGAGAAAGGTAAATTTCCAGAGTGCCTAAAGACGGCCATCATTATTCCTCTTCATAAAGGTGGTGAAAAATCTATTGCCTGCAATTATAGACCTATTGCATTACTACCGGTACTCTCCAAAATTATTGAAAGACTCATAAAAGCCCGACTTATGTCCTTTCTCGTTGATAACAAGATTTTATCACAAAATCAGTTCGGCTTTTTAAATAATAAATGTACCACCGATGCCATGTTTTCTATACTACATGAGGTTTATCAAGCAGTAAACAATAATCTCCACACTGCCACTGTTTTTTGTGATTATGCCAAATCTTTTGATTGTGTAAATCACGACATTTTGATAAAAAAATTAGATTTCTATGAAATTCGAGGTATTTCTTTGAACTGGTTTCAATCTTACTTGGATAATAGGAAACAACTGGTTAGAGCAAATGATACAGACTCTAGTCTCAAAAATGTTGTATGTGGGGTACCACAAAGTTCAGTATTGGGTCCTCTACTTGTCCTTATCTTTATTAATGACATCACTAGTTTAAAAATCGATGGAAAAGTTTTTCTTTTTGCTGACGATACCAGTATTACTTGGAGCAACTCAAATATCGCAACTCTTCATGCTACTATAACTTCTGATCTACTCACAATAAAATCCTGGTCACATTCTAATTTACTCTCTTTTAACGTAGACAAAACAGTAGCATTACCCTATAAAGGAACTCTTCAACCCTTACCTCTTCATAACAACCAGATCAGTATCGTTGATTCTTTAAAGTTTCTTGGTATTTTTTAGATAGCAACCTTAAATGCTCCGTTCATATCGATGTGTTAAGCAAGAAACTCCTCAGCTTGCTTTGCAATAAGATCTATGGAAATGGATTTAGCCTCTTCCAAAATATCATACTTTTCATTGTTCGAGTCCCATCTTCGATATGGTCTGCCTTTTTGGGGTTCTGGTACAGCTGCCTAATCCGATGTTATTTTTAAATTACAAAAAAGAGCAATAAGATATCTGTTTGGGCTCAGAAGAACAACACATTGCAGAAGCTACTTCAAAGATCACAGGATTCTAACATGATCTTTTTTGTATATTTTAGAAACTGTGTGCTTAATTCGTAAACATCTATATGTCTTTCCAGCAAGACCTAGACATGACTATTCCACCAGAAATTCTACCTTTGACATCTATTTACCGATCCCATCCAGTGAGTTAGTAAAGGAATCTATATTATATTCTGCAAAAAAACATTCAATAGCAGAGTTTCTTAACCAATAACTAGAAGTTACAGTATTCTTATGTATAAGTAGAATCTTAATCTACAGGGTGTAACAAAAATACAGGTCATAAATTAAATCACATATTCTGGGACCAAAAATAGTTCGAATGAACCTAACTTCCTTAGTACTAATATGCACATAAAAAAAGTTACAGCCCTTTGAAGTTACAAAATGAAAATCGATTTTTTAGAATATATCGAAAACTATTAGAGATTTTTAATTAAAAATGGACATGGGGCATTCTTATGGCAGAAAAATCTTAAAACAAAATTATAGTAAAATTTGTGCACCCCATAAATAATTTATGGGGGTTTTGTTCCCTTAAACCCCCCCAAACTTTTGTGTACGTTCCAATGCAATTATTATTGTGGTACCATTAGTTAAATTCAATGTTTTTAAAACTTTTTTGGCTCTTAGTATTTTTTCGATAAGACAGTTTTTATTGAGTTGCGGCTTCTTTTTTAATATGTTTACATAAAATTTTTATGGGGGTTTTGTTCCTTTAAACCCCCCAAATGTTTGTGTACGTTCCAATTAAACTATTGCTGCGATACCATTAGTTAAACACAGTGTTTTTAAAACTTTTTTGCCTCTTTGTATTTTTCTGATAAGGCACCTTTTATCGAGATGTGGCTTCTTTTTAATATGGTTCAAAATATACCTAACAATGTAAATCATAAATAAATTTTCATATTATTAGTCTCCATAATCGTACTTAATCATATACATGTGGTGGATTTGACAAATTTTCAAAATATATCGATAAAAAGTCGACTTTTCGAAAAAGTACTAAGAGACAAAAAAGTTTTTAAAACATTTTGTTTAACCAAAGGTACTACAATAATAATTAAATTGGAACGTGCACAAAAGTTTGGGGGGGGGGGTTTAAAAGAACAAAACCCCCATAAAATTTTTATGGGATGTCTAAATTTCACTATAATCTTTTCTTAAGATACTACTGCCATAAGAATGCCACATGTCCATTTTCAATAAAATATCGCAAATAGTTTTCGATATATTGGAAAAAATCGATTTTTATTTTGTAACTTCAAAGGGCTGTAACTTTTTTTATGTACACATTTGTACTAAGGTCAGTTAGGTTCAGTCGAATTATTTTTGGTCCCAGAATATGCGATTAAATTTATGACCTGTATTTTTGTTATATATATATATATATATATATATATATATATATATATATATATATATATATATATATATATATTCGGTTTTATAACGTCTTACGACGTTGTCCGACTCCCAAACGCCACTGTATTCTGTCCTGAGTTAGGTCTTCATTTAGATTTCGAGCGCTAATCGCTTTCCTAACTCCCAGATTCCAGCTCTGTGGTGGTCGTCCTCGTTTTTTCTTCTCTGGGGGTTGCCACATCGTAGTTTTTTTAGGCAATCTTTCGTCCCCCATTCGGCTCACATGCCCATACCATATGAGCTGTTTTCTTTCAATATCCTCAACTATAGTGCCCTCTACACCCATTTTTTTGTTACACCCTGTATTTTTGTTACACCCTGTATATTTGAGTGTCATATGCAGCAGCATAACTTATTAAATTACTTATTACGTTTCTTAAGGTAGACTACGCAATTTGCATTTTTTTTTTAATTTTGCAATAGATTGTTACTGATTTTTATTTCACTTTATTATGTTGTATTTATATTGACGATTTGTATAATTTTAGTAAATTGTATTTGTTATTGTTTTTATTTATAATTCTTGTAAACTTTGTCTATAAAATTGTTAAATTTTTCATGACAATAAAGCATATTTCTATTCCATTCTATAATATTTTATTATTTTCATCACAAAATATAACACCCCTATTTTTAGATCAATTTGCAATTTTGTTTAAGGTATTGTTGTCATGATCCTGTTGCTGTTCCTTATTTCATTTTGCTTTGATCATATTCTTCATTTTAGGTGGTTCCTATACTTTCTTATTGTATAAAAAGAGTCTTTGGTAGAAGTCTCTTAAATTTTTTTGTTGCAAATATCTACATTTTAAATACCTCTTCTTGTCTGAGTGTGTACTCGTCCAAAATTTTAATTGCTCAAACCTTGTTTTAACTTTTGACCATTATGTTTATCTTATGGCGCGTCCGCATTGGTAAAAATTTGGACGCAAGAATTTTCGACGCACACAACGCACACGCTCAATCGGTTATAGTTTTCGAGCGAAAATCAAATGATCTGAGCACCGCGTCCTCACTGGTAAAAATTTGCGACGCAAATTCTTACCACGAACCATTAAGGGGCGTTTAAACACGGCGATAAGTTGTGCAACTAGTTGTGATGACAAGTTGCTGTGATTTGTTGATGATTGAAACGCTGTTTAGACGCTGCGATAAGTTGACCACAACAAGTTGAAGAGGGGACCATTGTGTACATTGGACCCTTTTAGACCCTTCAATGAATTATAACTAGTTTTCATCCTAAACAAATAGATCCTGTTACTTTCAAAATATAAAGGTTGGGTATGTTATACAGGGTATTTACAAAGTTATAACTATAACCAATTTTATATGAAAATCGTAACAAGTTCAACTCACTGCATAAATAAAAATAAGCACAACGGCAATGGTTTATTGATGCCATATTTTTTTATTTATTGTCAAAATTTTAAAAAATGATTGATATTGCTAATTTACTTTATATCTAATAAAGGGTGAGTTAAAACTCAAGTACATTATTTTTTCAGTAAAATTTAAATGGGATACCCTGTATTTTATATCAATATTAAAAAGTATCATTACCGTACTTTAATTTGTATACAACATTACCTATGCGTACGTTCAGAGTGGAGCGAAGAAAGAGTGCGAGCAAAGAGCAAAGAGCACAAGCAAAGAGCAAAGAAGTGCACGTTCAGAGTGGAGCGCAGAAAGAGTACGAGCAAAGAGCAAAGAAGTGCTAAACCAGAGTGGGAGCTGGTAGTTACGCGAGACGAGAGTTTAGTTCTTTCCCACTCGGCAGTCATAGATAGTTATTTTCTTTTTTTTTTTTTAGAAAACTCCTCATTGAAAACGTGGTAGTTCCTAACTCGCAGAAAATGTTAGAGAATTCATTGTAAAGGCAGGTATACATATGCGCTCTGCTCGGTGTGCGAGCCGCTCGCGCGCAGCATGTTCGTCAGATTAGTACGTGTTTTCAAGTGGCGCACAAACGGCACGCACACGGCGCACCACAATCTAACTTCTGTTGATTTTTCAACAAAAGCTTTGATGGTTCGCAATACGTATTTGGACGGGTTTGCGAGTGGTTTGTTGGTTTTGGCGCGCCTGAGTTGAAAATATAAAAAAAACATTCATAAATTAAAAATTTAACTTTGTTTCTGGTGAAGCAACACAGTTGGAAAAAGCAGATATAATATTATAATTGTCACTGGAAAGCGAAAAAGGTAACGCACAACTTGAAAGAACCTATAGATTTCTAACTTCGTTTCTGGTGAAGCAACGCAGTTGGAACAAGCAGATATATTATAACTGTGTCACCGGAAAGCGAAAAAGGTACCTCACAACTTGGAACAACCTATAGTTTTCTAACTTCGCTTCTGGTGAAGCAACAGAGTTGGAACAAGCAGATATATTATAATTGTGTCAACGGAAAGTGAAAAAGGTAACTCACAACTTGGAAGACCCTATAGTTTTCTAACTTCGCTTCTGGTGGAGCAACGGAGTTGGAACAAGCAGAAATATTATAATTGTGTCACCGGTAAGCGAAAAAGGTAACGCACAACTTGGAAGAACCTATAGTTTTCTAACTTCGCTTCTGGTGAAGCAACAGGGTTGGAACAAGCAGATATATTATAATTGTGTCAACGGAAAGTGAAAAAGGTAACTCACAACTTGGAAGACCCTATAGTTTTCTAACTTCGCTTCTGGTGAAGCAACGGAGTTGGAACAAGCAGATATATTATAATTGTGTCACCGGTAAGCGAAAAAGGTAACGCACAACTTGGAATAACCTATAGTTTTCAGGGACTACCTTCTTCGCTTTCCGGTGACACAATTATAATATATCTGATTGTTCCAACTGCGTTGCTTCACCAGAAACGAAGTTAGAAAACTATAGGCTCTTCCAAGTTGTGCGTTACCTTTTTCGCTTTCCGGTGACATAATTATAATATTATCTGCTTGTTCCAACTGCGTTGCTTCACCAGAAACGAAGTTAGAAAACTATAGGTTCTTCCAAGTTGTGCGTTACCTTTTTCGCTTTCCGGTGACACAATTATAATATATCTGCTTGTTCAAACTGCGTTGCTTCACCAGAAACGAAGTTAGAAATATATAAGTTCTTTCAAGTTGTGCGTTACCTTTTTAGCTTTCCGGTGACAATTATAATATTCTGCTTGTTCCAACTGCGTTGCTTCACCCGAAACAAAGTTAAATTTTTAATTTATGAATGTTTTTTTTTATATTGATAACGATTTCCGAAGTGAAAGTCGAAACGTCAAGTAAACTTGATTTCAAACTCGAATTGTGGCTTATGTCCAAATAAAATAGTAAATGTTATTTTGTATTTCTCACGCCGGTAAGAAGACAACAATGAAATGACCTTTTTTACATTGGTCCGCATGTATATTTTTATTTCAGCTTGGAGATGGGTGACGTCACTAGTATGTAAATGCCAGAAAATCATAATTTAAAAATAAAAATTGACCTGTTTCCGGATTTTTTAGTCGTCGGTTTACGAAATAGTGAAGTTATTCCATTTGGTTTTGCCACACTGTAGAACGTAGACCTTTGGAATCCTGAGAAAACTAAAAATACTAAGTATTTTTGAGAAATTTAAACGCGGAATGAAAGATTTGCCTGAATTCAGGTTGCCTGAATGACACAATATGGAGAAATAAAAATATCGGAAAAGATATGAAAGGCAGAATTTACAACACAGTCATCAGAATAATAATGACATACGCGGTAGAAACACCCGACACAGAGAGAACAAAAAGATTGCTCGAAACAGCGGAGATGAAAACCCTTCGAAAAATCGATGGTGAGACTCTATGGGACAGAGCTGGAAGTGCAGATATACGACAGAAGACAGGGTAAAAAACAGAAGAATAGAATGGAATGACCACATATAAGCCGAATGACAACAGAGTAGTCAGGACAGCGAGAGACGGTTTGCCAATAGGCAGACGATCAGTGGTAAGACCATGAAAACGATTGCACGACTACTTACTAGAGGCACATTGAAAAAATAGGCAGTCATGTCTATACAAAAATTAGAAGAAGAAGAAGAATTTATGAAAATTTTGATAATTCGTGATGAAAAACAAAGTATCTGGCCTCTGGTGGAATAAATTTAAACTACTATAGGTGGTATAAACAAACCAGAAAATTGTTGATTTGAATGGAATTTGGTCACTATTCACAAATTTTTAGTAAATTTTAGCATTATGAGTACATTAAAATATTTTAAATCAAATCGGTATTGTTCTGTTCCTCAATTAAATGTTTGTTTATACCATTTATATCGGCTATTTTCCTGCATTCGACCTGCCCTCTATATTCCGTTTCAATCGCGAATAAATAAAAAATTATGGCATCAATAATCTATTGCTTTTATGCTTATTTTTATTTATACAATGAGTTAACTTGTTACAATTTTCGTATAAAATTGGTTATAACTTTGTAAAATACCCTGTATAACATAACAATCCTTTATACATTTGTAATGGCGAAGTTAAGAAGATTTTGAATATAAAATAAAATACAGGGTGTTCCATTTAAAAAAAAAACATAAGTTAGGTCTGCCACTATGTTATCGAACACCCTAATTAATTAACATTCTAATTAATTTTGAAATGTGAATCTCAAAGTTGGCTACAATTTTTGTTATTAACTTTTATTGGATCTATATACTTATATAATTATTATATCTATAACTATAACGGATCTACGTAGCTTTACCCCACTAATCAATCACCCTCTACATTTAATTGGATATGTAAATAAATTCTAATTCGGTAAGATTCTCCTAAATTGATGCAACCCAACTCCAATGATAAATCGCTGTACCGTTTAGACACGACGATTCAATCCAAGTTGATTCAATCCAATACCAACTTCAACCCAACTCCAACTTTGATAAGTCGTGCGATGCACCGTTTAAGGGGCGTTTAAACACAGCGATAAGTCCAGCAACTAGTTGTGATGACAAGTTGCTGTGATTTGTTGAGGTTGAAACGCTGTTTAGACGCTGCGATAAGTTGACCACAACAAGTTGAAGAGGGGACCATTGTGTACATTAGACCCTTTTAGACCCTTCAATGAATTATAACTAGTTTTCATCGTAAACAAATAGATCCTGTTACTTTCAAAATATAAAGGTTGGGTATGTTATACAGGGTATTTACAAAGTTATAACCAATTTTATATGAAAATCGTAACAAGTTCCTCACTGTATAAATAAAAATAAGCACAACGGCAATGGTTTATTGATGCCATATTTTATTTATTGTCAAAATTTTTAAAAATGATTGATATTGCTAATTTACTTTATATCTAATAAAGGGTGAGTTAAAACTCAAGTAGGTAGGTACATTATTTTTTCAGTAAAATTTAAATGGGATACCCTGTATTTTATATCACTATTAAAAAGTACCATTACCGTACTTTAATTTGTATACAACATTCCCTATTCGTCTGTCTACGCAAAAGAAAAAGTAATTAAAAATGCGTGATCAAGGGATCAGGCACGTCAACTTCTGTCGGTTTTTCAACAAAAGCTTTGATGGTTCGCAATACGTATTTGGACGGGTTTGCGAGTGGTTTGTTGGTTTTGGAGCGCCTGAGTTGAAAATATCAACAAAAAACATTCATACATTAAAAATTTAACTTTGTTTCTGGTGAAGCAACACAGTTGGAAAAAGCAGCTGATATAATATTATAATTGTAACCGGAAAGCAAAAAAGGTAACGCACAACTTGGAAGAACCTATAGTTTTCTAACTTCGCTTCTGGTGAAGCAACAGGGTTGGAACAACCAGATATATTATAATTGTGTCACCGGAAAGTGAAAAAGGTAACTCACAACTTGGAAGAGCCTATAGTTTTCTAACTTCGCTTCTGGTGAAGCAACGGAGTTGGAACAAGCAGATATATTATAATTGTGTCACCGGGAAGCGAAAAAGGTAACGCACAACCTGGAAGAACCTATAGTTTTCTAACTTTACTTCTGGTGAAGCAACAGGGTTGGAACAACCAGATATATTATAATTGTGTCACCGGAAAGTGAAAAAGGTAACTCACAACTTGGAAGAGCCTATACTTTTCTAACTTCGCTTCTGGTGAAGCAACGGAGTTGGAACAAGCAGATATATTATAATTGTGTCACCGGGAAGCAAAAAAGGTAACGCACAACTTGGAAGAACCTATACTTTTCTAACTTCGTTTCTGGTGAAGCAATGGAGTTGGAACAAGCAGATATATTATAATTGTGTCTCCAGAAAGCGAAAAAGGTAACGCACAACTTGGAAGAAACTATAGTTTTCTAACTTCGCTTCTGGTGAAGCAACAGGGTTGGAACAACCAGATATATTATAATTGTGTCACCGGAAAGTGAAAAAGGTAACTCACAACTTGGAAGACCCTATAGTTTTCTAACTTCGCTTCTGGTGAAGCAACGAGTTGGAACAAGCAGATATATTATAATTGTGTCACCGGTAAGCGAAAAAGGTAACGCACAACTTGGAAAAACCTATAGTTTTCAGGGACTACCTTTTTCGCTTTCCGGTGACACAATTATAATATATCTGATTGTTCCAACTGCGTTGCTTCACCAGAAACGAAGTTAGAAAACTATAGGCTCTTCCAAGTTATTCGTTACCTTTTTCGCTTTCCGGTGACACAATTATAATATATCTGCTTGTTCCAACTGCGTTCCTTCACCAGAAACCAAGTTGGAAATATATAGGTTCTCCCAAGTTGTGCGTTACCTTTTTCGCTTTCCGGTGACACAACTATAATATATCTGCTTGTTCCAACTGCGTTGCTTCACCAGAAACGAAGTTAGAAATATATAAGTTCTTTCAAGTTGTGCGTTACCTTTTTCGCTTTCCGGTGACAATAATTATAATATTCTGCTTGTTCCAACTGCGTTGCTTCACCAGAAACAAAAGTTAAATTTTTAATTTATGAATGTTTTTTTATATACTGATAACGATTTCCGAAGTGAAACTCGAAACGTCAAGTAAACTTGATTTCAAACTCGAATTGTGACTTATGTCCAAATAAAATAGTAAATCTTATTTTGTATTTCTCACGCCGGTAAGAAGACAACAATGAAATGACCTTTTTTACATTGGTCCGCATGTATATTTTTTATTTCAGCTTCGAGATGGATGACGTCACTAGTATGTAAATGCCAAAAAATCATAATTTAAAAATATGTCCGGATTTTTTAGTCGTCGGTTTACGAAATAATGAATTTATTCCATTTGGTTTTGCCACACTGTAGAACGTAGAACTAATAATAATTATTAAGTTACATAATATTTATTTAATTATAAAATTGCATAAAGTTATAAATTTAAAAAGCCATCGTCGTCATCTGAATAGGGAATCTTACTGATTCAAAAACAGCTTTCTTTGAAACACTTCAGATATCAGGACATCGAGATTCATTTTTCGGAAAAATAACAAAGAGTGCGAGCGGAGAAATCAAACTTGTTTGGTTTCGCTGTTTTGCTCTATGATTTCTGCCACTATGTTATCGAACACCCTATGTAACATTCTAATTAATTTTATAAATGTGAATCTAAAAGTTGGCTACAATTTTTGTTATTAACTTTTATTGCTATCTATTACTATAACGGATCTACGTAGCTTTACCCCACTAATCAATCACCCTGTACATTATTTAATTATATATGTAAATAAATTCTAATACGGTAAGATTCTCCTAAATTGATACGACCCAAGTCCAATGATAAATCGCTGTACCGTTTAGACACGACGATAAATTAAAACAACTCGATCCTTGTGATAAAGGGGCGTTTAAACACAGCGATAAGTCACAGCAACTAGTTGTGATGACAAGTTGCTGTGATTTGTTGAGATTGAAACGCTGTTTAGACGCTGCGATAAGTTGACCACAACAAGTTGAAGAGCGGACCATTGTGTACATTAGACCCTTTTAGACCCTTCAATGAATTATAACTAGTTTTCATCCTAAACAAATAGATCCTGTTACTTTCAAAATATAAAGGTTGGGTATGTTATACAGGGTATTTACAAAGTTATAACCAATTTTATATGAAAATCGTAACAAGTTCAACTCACTGTATAAATAAAAATAAGCACAACGGCAATGGTTTATTGATGCCATATTTTTTTATTTATTGTCAAAATTTTTAAAAATGATTGATATTGCTAATTTACCTTATATCTAATAAAGGGTGAGTTAAAACTCAAGTACATTTTTTTTTCAGTAAAATTTAAATGGGATACCCTGTATTTTATATCACTATTAAAAAGTACCATTACCATACTTTCATTTGTATACAACATTCCCTATGCGTACGTTCAGAGTGGAGCGAAGAAAGAGTGCGAGCAAAGAGCACGAGCAAAGAGCAAAGAAGTGCACGGAATGGAGCGAAGAAAGAGTACGAGCAAAGAGCAAAGAAGTGCTAAACCAGAGTGGAAGCTGGTAGTTACGCGAGACGAGAGTTTAGTTCTTTCCCACGCGGCAGGCATAGATAGTTAATTTCTTTTTTTTTTTTAGATAACTCCTCATTGAAAACGTGGTACTTCCTAACTCGCAGAAAATGTTAGAGAATTCATCGTAAAGGGAGGTATACATATGCGCTCTGCTCGGTGTGCGAGCCGCTCGCGCGCAGCATATTCGTCAGATTAGTACGTGTTTTCAAGTGGCGCACAAACGGCACGCACACGGCGCACCACAATCTAACTTCTGTCGGTTTTTCAACAAAAGCTTTGATGGTTCGCAATACGTATTTGGACGGGTTTCCGAGTGGTTTGTTGGTTTTGGCGCGCCTGAGTTGAAAATATCAAAAAAAAAACATTCATAAATTAAAAATTAAACTTTGTTTCTGCTGAAGCAACACAGTTGGAAAAAGCAGATATAATATTATAATTGTCACCAGAAAGCGAAAAAGGTAACGCACAACTTGAAAGAACCTATAGATTTCTAGCTTCGTTTCTGGTGAAGCAACGCAGTTGGAACAAGCAGATATATTATAGTTGTGTCACCGGAAAGCGAAAAAGGTAACGCACAACTTGGGAGAACCTATAGATTTCCAACTTGGTTTCTGGTGAAGGAACGCAGTTGGAACAAGCAGATATATTATAATTGTGTCACCGGAAAGCGAAAAGGGTAACGAATAACTTGGAAGAGCCTATAGTTTTCTAACTTCGTTTCTGGTGAAGCAACGCAGTTGGAACAATCAGATATATTATAATTGTGTCACCGGAAAGCGAAAAAGGTAGTCCCTGAAAACTATAGGTTTTTCCAAGTTGTACGTTACCTTTTTCGCTTACCGGTGACACAATTATAATATATCTGCTTGTTCCAACTCGTTGCTTCACCAGAAGCGAAGTTAGAAAACTATAGATTCTTCCAAGTTGTGCGTTACCTTTTTCGCTTTCTGGAGACACAATTATAATATATCTGCTTGTTCCAACTCCATTGCTTCACCAGAAACGAAGTTAGAAAAGTATAGGTTCTTCCAAGTTGTGCGTTACCTTTTTTGCTTCCCGGTGACACAATTATAATATATCTGCTTGTTCCAACTCCGTTGCTTCACCAGAAACGAAGTTAGAAAAGTATAGGTTCTTCCAAGTTGTGCGTTACCTTTTTTGCTTCCCGGTAACACAATTATAATATATCTGGTTGTTCCAACCCTGTTGCTTCACCAGAAGCGAAGTTAGAAAACTATAGATTCTTCCAAGTTGTGCGTTACCTTTTTCGCTTTCTGGAGACACAATTATAATATATCTGCTTGTTCCAACTCCATTGCTTCACCAGAAACGAAGTTAGAAAAGTATAGGTTCTTCCAAGTTGTGCGTTACCTTTTTTGCTTCCCGGTGACACAATTATAATATATCTGCTTGTTCCAACTCCGTTGCTTCACCAGAAGCGAAGTTAGAAAAGTATAGGGTCTTCCAAGTTGTGAGTTACCTTTTTCACTTTCCGGTGACACAATTATAATATATCTGGTTGTTCCAACCCTGTTGCTTCACCAGAAGCGAAGTTAGAAAACTATAGATTCTTCCAAGTTGTGCGTTACCTTTTTCGCTTTCTGGAGACACAATTATAATATATCTGCTTGTTCCAACTCCATTGCTTCACCAGAAACGAAGTTAGAAAAGTATAGGTTCTTCCAAGTTGTGCGTTACCTTTTTTGCTTCCCGGTGACACAATTATAATATATCTGGTTGTTCCAACCCTGTTGCTTCACCAGAAGCGAAGTTAGAAAACTATAGATTCTTCCAAGTTGTGCGTTACCTTTTTCGCTTTCTGGAGACACAATTATAATATATCTGCTTGTTCCAACTCCATTGCTTCACCAGAAACGAAGTTAGAAAAGTATAGGTTCTTCCAAGTTGTGCGTTACCTTTTTTGCTTCCCGGTGACACAATTATAATATATCTGCTTGTTCCAACTCCGTTGCTTCACCAGAAGCGAAGTTAGAAAAGTATAGGCTTTTCCAAGTTGTGAGTTACCTTTTTCACTTTCCGGTGACACAATTATAATATATCTGGTTGTTCCAACCCTGTTGCTTCACCAGAAGTGAAGTTAGAAAACTATAGGTTCTTCCAGGTTGTGCGTTACCTTTTTCGCTTCCCGGTGACACAATTATAATATATCTGCTTGTTCCAACTCCGTTGCTTCACCAGAAGCGAAGTTAGAAAACTATAGGCTCTTCCAAGTTGTGAGTTACCTTTTTCACTTTCCGGTGACACAATTATAATATATCTGGTTGTTCCAACCCTGTTGCTTCACCAGAAGCGAAGTTAGAAAACTATAGGTTCTTCCAAGTTGTGCGTTACCTTTTTTGCTTTCCGGTGACAATTATAATATTATATCAGCTGCTTTTTCCAACTGTGTTGCTTCACCAGAAACAAAGTTAAATTTTTAATGTATGAATGTTTTTTGTTGATATTTTCAACTCAGGCGCTCCAAAACCAACAAACCACTCGCAAACCCGTCCAAATACGTATTGCGAACCATCAAAGCTTTTGTTGAAAGACCGACAGAAGTTGACGTGCCTGATCCCTTGATAACGCATTTTTAATTACTTTTTCTTTTGCGTAGACAGACGAATAGGGAATGTTGTATACAAATTAAAGTACGGTAATGGTACTTTTTAACAGTGATATAAAATACAGGGTATCCCATTTAAATTTTACTGAAAAAATAATGTACCTACCTACTTGAGTTTTAACTCACCCTTTATTAGATATAAAGTAAATTAGCAATATCAATCATTTTTAAAAATTTTGACAATAAATAAAATATGGCATCAATAAACCATTGCCGTTGTGCTTATTTTTATTTATACAGTGAGTTGAACTTGTTACGATTTTCATATAAAATTGGTTATAACTTTGTAAATACCCTGTATAACATACCCAACCTTTATATTTTGAAAGTAACAGGATCTATTTGTTTACGATGAAAACTAGTTATAATTCATTGAAGGGTCTAAAAGGGTCTAATGTACACAATGGTCCCCTCTTCAACTTGTTGTGGTCAACTTATCGCAGCGTCTAAACAGCGTTTCAACCTCAACAAATCACAGCAACTTGTCATCACAACTAGTTGCTGGACTTATCGCTGTGTTTAAACGCCCCTTAAGTTGATACCAACCTCAACCCAACTCCAACTTTGATAAGTCGTGCGATGCACCGTTTACACACAATGATAAGTTGCAACAACTCGATTGACCTTGATAAGTTGTTTGATTTATCGCTGTGTTTAAACGACCCTTTAGTTCAATACGCACTAAAAATTTACCAATGTGCAGAGCCTATTTTACTACTAGGCCCGTGAGGCACCTGCTTCGGGCCCGTATTTGAATGGGGTCCGGAAAGATCACCGGACCATAAAACGTGTTTATTACAATAACAAAACAAATTTTCAAAATTCTTTCATTTTACGAACAGGCAATGATAAATGATAACCATAAGCCCGACCGCACATCAAAGAAACATGAAACATAAATTACGTTTCATGGAAATAAACCACTGCTAAACAAATATATATCCGGCCATTTATGAGACTCTCCGAAAATAAAAATGTGTCATGAGCATGAATCACACTCGTTTCATTAGTAGGCGGACTTTGAGATTTTTTTAGCAGTGTTTTCTTTTCATGAAACATGTTTTTCGTTTCATGTTTCATGTTTTTCGTTTCATGTTTCTTTGGTGTGCGGCTTGGCTTAGAGTTATAATTAAGTGGATAGGCGCAAACTTTCGGCTTCAATGCTCTTTAAATACATTCATTTTCTCGAATCCTCAAAAAACTAATAAATATTTTAAAAAAATTTAGACGCAGAATGAAAGATTACATCATTACCGAGGGTCAAATGTCCCTTATAATAAATAAAAAGTTTCTTTTGAATAAGATATGTATTTACAATTAAAAATCACACTCAATTTTTTCTTTTTTCACCTCTGTAACTTATTAAAATAAACATTATCGAATATCTAAGGGACTTTCGGTCCTCGGTAGTAACGTAATCTTTCACTCTGTGACACAATACTTATTAGTTTTCTCAGCTTCGAAAAAAACGAATGCATTTAAATAGCATTGAAGCCGAAAGTTTGCGCCTATCCCTTTAAACAATGTTTAATTGTTTAAATATAAATTTTATTTATTTTCAATAAAAATTTTATTTTCTTGTGCAACTATATTTCTATTAAATAATTAATACATTTAAAAAAGTTATTATTATTATTAAATTATTATACAGGGTGTCCCGAAAAGATTGGTCATAAATTATACCATAGATTCTGGGGTCAAAAATAGATTGATTGAACCTCACTTACCTATATACAATAATGCACACAAAAAAAGTTACAGCCCTTTGAAGTTAGAAAATGAAAATCGATTTTTTTTCATATATCGAAAACTCTCAGGGATTTTTTATTAAAAATGGACATATGGCATTTTTATGGCAGCAACATCTTAAAAAAAATTAAAGTGAAATTTGTGCACCCCATAAAAATTTTATGGGGTTTTGTTCCCTTAAACCCCCCCAAACTTGTGTGTACGTTCTAATTGAATTATTATTGTTACACCATTAGTTAAACACAATGTTCCTAAAACTTTTTTGCCTCTTAGTAATTTTTCGATAAGTCAGTGTTTATCGAGATATTTTGAATATTTCTCGAATCCACCAAATATTTGTATATGGTTAAGTACGGTTAAGTATTGTACGGTTATAGAGAGCTGTTAATAATCTGAAAATTTATTTATAATTTACATTTTTAGGTATATTTTGAAAAAGAAGCTACATCTCGATAAAAGGTGACTTATAAAAATAAAGACTAAGAGGCAAAAGTCTTAAAAACACTGTGTTTAACTAATGGTACCACAATATTAGTTTAATTGGGACTTACACGAACATTGGGGAGTTTAAAGGAACAAAACCCCCATAAAATTTTTACGTAAATATATTGAAAAAGAAGCCGCATCTCGATAAGAACTAGTTTATCGAAAAAATACTAAGAGATAAAAAAGTTTTAAAAACGTTGTGTTTAACTAATGGTAACACAATAATGAATTAATTGGAACGTACACAAAAGTTTCGGGGGTTTAAGAGAACAAAATCCCCATAAATTTTTTATGGGGTGGATAAATTTCACTATAATTTTGTTTTAAGATGTTCCTGCCATGAGAATGATACATGTTTATTTTCGATAAAAAATCTCTAATATTTTTGGATATATTGAAAACAATCGATTTTCATTTTGTAACTTCAAAGGGCTGTAACTTTTTTTATGAGCACATTTGTACTAAGGTAAGTTAGGTTCAATCGAACTATTTTTGACCCCAGAATGTGTGGTATAATTTATGACCAATCTTTTCGGGACACCCTGTATTTATAGGCCCGAAAATTGTGTAGTGCCTCGGCCCTGATTTGAAGTAAAATAGCATCTGCCAATGTGGACCCGGCATTAAGAAGTATTAGTTTTATTGCTTTAGTTTGTCGTATATTTCAGATCCCTTGATACTCGAATCGTCTACAATTCCAAATACCTACATATTCGATAAATACGTCATCCTATCTGGTCTTTTCTTAATTTTCTTCTTTCGTGTTATTATCACTCATCCGGCCTTGCATAACATAAGTCCAATTTACATGCTTCGGATATTAAGTGGAACTGGAGTCCAAGATTTGGTAAGATAGACACGAGCACAATGCCGTGTATGGAGAGATTATGTCGAGAGAATTAATTTAGAAACAATGGGCAAAAACACATAAACCCATTACAAAAAGACCACAAGGAAGAACCCCTAACAGTTTGTGGGAGTCATGCTAGGACCTGCCCAGGCTTGTAAAGCAATAAGAATGATAATGATGAAAACACATTATTTCGATTGCTCATTTAAAGATGAGTGGGTTAGTTAAAAATAAAAGAGGAACAATCAGTGCAGTGCCGGATTAACCAATAGGCAAAGTAGGCAGTTGCCTAGTGGCCTCGGCCTCAAAAAGGGGTCTCGCAGGGCCCAAAATGAAAAAATAATAATTAGATTTAAATAGAAATTATAGATCATATTATGTTGAAAAATTCAAATATCGCGCAATACCATAAAAGTGATGGTGGGCGTATAAAAATACATTACAATGCATACTTTTGTTTACATAGGAAGCCTGTGATGTAGAATAAGTCGGTAATGAATGCCGTTTGGTAGAAAGAACAGTACTGCCTATCAGTCTGCACAGTTTCTTAGAAAAGTAGTAAGAGCAAGAGTAAGAAATAAGTCAACGCTCCCTCGCTACCCTCTCCTTCATTACCCACGCATTTCGCTACATATCAGGCAAATACAATGGTCTCCAGGCTCATTCATCTAAGATTAACAAAATTGCAATTTACATATATTTCTTGTGTCACACACCCGCTTTAGTTGGCTAAAGTTTAAGTGCTGCTAAAAGTTGTGTTGGATCCGTATTTTGCATTTTGGAGCAATACACTGCAGTACAATTGTTTAGTCCGTGTACACCTTTTTTTCAGCCTCGACCCACCGTTAGGAAGCTACGATCAAATGCTTAAATCTTAAATGAAGCTCAACTAAGCGATCTCAGTCGCCGAGATCTAAACCTTGTCCTTCCAACAAGGGCTGTGTCTAAAGTCTAAAGGTTACAACGCCTTCAAATCTGCTCTTCATACTCTT